>NC_037677.1:50933596-51212931 GCF_003255815.1 Theropithecus gelada
ATATATATATATATATATATATATATATATATATATATATATATATACACACACTGTATTTGAGGAAAAGAAATAAATCAGAGGGGTGACTTCTAGTGCAAAATAACGTTTAGCTAGCTGACCATAAATATACATTCTGCTCCAATATTTATGAAGCATCTGAGAAAGATAAAAATAAAACAGCCCCCAGGAGTAAGACCCAAATGCTTATCTAAATCTGGGAAAAGTATTGGCTCCACAGCTATGAAACTGAGATAAGGATTGCAATCAATCCCTTCAACAAGCCATGTGTAACAAAATGACAGGCTGAAAATTTTGTAAAATGGTTTTATCCCTCCTTTCTGCCTCCACAAGTTGTTTCATCCCCAGAAACTGAGGGCTTGTACTAACCAGAAAATGGTGGAACTACCCCTACTTGCATGAGTGAGTGTTTTTGAAGCTGTTAAAGTCTCGCTATCTACTCTCATCTTCAATTGAACAGTTTTCATATTACAAATGGAACGTACAGTAGTGACATTAACTGAGATATGGAGTATTGGAGAAGGGCAATTTCAGCGGATGGAGGGAGAAGAAAAGACAGAGACAGAGCAAATTTAGTTTGGGATGTATTAATTTTTGAGAATCTAATGGTGATACACAGTAAGATTTGTACGTTTGTTTCTGGATTACAGGAAAGAACAGGTATGAACTCCACAATTTATTTTGTATTTCTGCTTATATCAATCCACTACATTTTCAGTCCTATCTGTTATTCTACTAAAACTCATCTCATAAGAGTTATCAATTATTCCTTATTGATGAAATCCAATCACCGTTTCTCAATTTTTATCTTAATTACTGTCTCTTTTGTTTGTAAATTTTAAGGTCTGCCTGCTATATAAAACCCAGCACTCTTTTGACTTACAAAATTAAATTACCTATTTCTCTTAAAATTTACTCTGTGTGAATACAATGTATGCATGTGTATATATATGTGTGTCTATATGTATGTGCATAGACATATGTGTGTATGTGTGTATGTGTTATAAAATATTTCCTTTCAACCTCTGTAGTAGCTGCTGTTTCTGCCGCTTAAATTTGAAATTTTCCAAATTCTCCCCATATTTTTATCTTGTACTCTGGATGATTTTTTTCACAATAATTTTATTCGACCTCATGATTTTACCTATGTTTTATAATCTGATAATTTCCCAATCTGTAACACAAGACTTCTTTCAAGTTAGTATATATTTTCCAAGTGTCAGTGACATTTTTCTTTATATTTATATTTTTGGGGAAAGAAAAGTTCTTTGATTTATCCTGTTTGGGGACCTGAAATAACTTTGGTTACATACATAATGAGAATTTTTCAGACCCAAGTAATGACGTACAAGAATATTTTCTGCCCTTTTATGCTCACTTAGATATTATTACTGGCAATGCGACACGAGATATCCTGAAAATTCTCCCATTACAAACATATTGAAAAGTTGTATCTACAATAACAAAATTTTAAACACATACTTGGATTTTTAACAAAATGAACAACTCCAGCGATCAAAAGCAAGGAGAACAAAGAAATCCAGAGCAGTCGAGGAGTAGGCAATGCAGCTGGCAGTGTGGGACTGGATAGAGGGCTGCCGATCTCAGCAAGGATGCTGTGATCCCTAGAGTCTTCTGTAGATAGGGAAGAACCCTTCACAAAGTAGGTAATTGGAAAGGAATTTAACTAAGGCATAACTATTCATTTTGAAGAATGTGGATGTTCTGTTTTGGATATCATTATTGTTTGAGATTTGGGATGGACAGGATAGAGAAGAAGGAGAAGCTGTGATATTTGCGAAGTTCTCTGTCCACTTTTCTACTTGATATCAGCACTTCCTTCAGCCTTTCTCTATTCTGTAGTGAAAGTTAACATTTCAGGCAGTGTTTTAAGAAGAACACATGTATTAGATCATTGGGTTTTATAATAATTACTGAGAAAGACAGTATTATTATTCCAATACCAGGTGACAGGTATGAGGTACAAAATAGTAAAGTCCACAGCCCAGGGCCATGTACATAAGAAGTAAAGCCAGCATTCAAACTGGGGCAATACAACTTCAATTTTTTTAAAAAATTTATTATTAGGAAACATTTTGAACATATAGAGAAGTTGAAAGAGTAATACAATGAACATTCATATATCCACCACTTATCAACTACTATTAACATTTTTCTATATTTGATTTTTCAATATAATGTAGTACTTGTGTGTTTCATTGTTTTGTTTTCAGGGAGGTGTTGTGTGTATTTCTGCTGAATAATCCAAAAATCAGTTTCAGGTATAATGACATTTCATCTCTAAATACTAGGGTATTCTCCCACGCACAATTATAACACTAGTAATAGACCCAAGGAAATACAGGCTTACTAACATCCAGTTCATCTCCAAATTTTCCCAGTTGCTTTTGAAAATATATTTTAATAGTTGTTTTTTGAATTAAAATTCAATTATGTTTCACACATTCCATTAGAGTTGTATATCTCCTTAATCTCTTTGGAAGACCAATTTCCACTCTTTGTTTTGTTTTTTGTTTTTTCTTACAATATTGACCTTGGGAAGCATTCAGGACAGCTGTCATGTTGAATTTCTTACATTCTGGATTTGTCTCAAATTTTCTCATGGTGTGTAAATGGTTCTATAAATACTGGATTTTATCTGCTATGTTATTTTTCCTTTCCTTTGGGATCTGGTAACTAAGTCATTTGCTTTCTCACTTTCTCATTGGGTTAGACTAATACCAAGTTTAGGTTAGATAATTGGTGGAATATTACATTAACAAATATAAAGTGACAACTGAAAATAAGCTATCACAATCATACTAATGTCAGGGGTAAAATAACACTTTGGGGTAGGAAATAGGAAGAGAGAGAGAGAGTGAGAGAGAAGCCTCTTAATGTTGTCCAGTCTGGCCTCAAACTCCTGGGCTCAGGCAATCCTCTCATCTAGCCTCCCAAGTAGCTGGGACTACAGGCACAAGCCACCATGCCCAGCTATTTTTTATTCTTAAATAAGATGGATAATATCTTAATACCTAAGACTACTTTTGGCAACTACCACAGTTACTGATGCCAGGACCTGATTTTATTGAGTATGCTGGGAACTTTTAGAGGACAAATCAGGCTATTGGCTTGGCCTCATCTTTCCAAGTGATCATACGGGAAGCAGACAGTTCTGCCGATATGTATAGCATGTGAAGTAACATCAGAGTGCCTACTATTATACTTGGCTGTATGTCTGAGCGTGATTGTGTGTGTGCATGTGTGTACATGTATGCATGTGCACTCATTCATTCCTCACAAAAACCTTTTACTGTAGATATTATTACCTCATTTTAGGAATAAGAGTCATTATTTAGGTATTCAAAGCCATTATTTACAAGAGGTTTGCTTGGATTTTTAAAGCCTGTGAGATTTCCATATCCAAAATTACAAAACACTTTTACCTCTTATGCCAACTCTGATTAACTGCTAGTGTATAAGTAGAGTCTAGTCTTGAGAAGGACTCTGAGGACTTGTTTCATTCAGTGAGAAAGAATTCCATACAAATAGTCAATATCTGCCAGGAACCCCAGAAAGGATGAATGTCAGTACTCATGTGAAATATTTGAGAACGCTACCTGACCCACCATGAGCAAATTCCCTCAAATTCTAGCAGGCTTTTCTAGAAACACTCTATCTTTTCCCTTCCAAGACAGTTGTGATCCTCTAAGAGCTTATCAATACAAGGTATCAAGATATTGACTCTGCCAGACAACATGCATGTGGAAGTGTGGTGATACATGAAAGAAGATGGGAGACTAAGTGAACTTTATAACAGTTTCCTAAAGTAGATGAGGTTACTGTTTACACCCGACTAGAAATAATTGCTATGTGAATGGTCCCATAATGTTTCCTCTAACAAAGATTCTACACAAGAGAGCATTTAATGTGAAACAGCTTCATGGGCCATTTAGACAAAATCCCCATTTTTGTGACTGGGAAGTGCTGAATTGATGCTTTCCATTTAATTCTCTTAGAAAGCTCCAGACGCATGGAAAGTATGGAACAAAAAGTAACATCCTAGGATGCCTTCTCCAGGCTTCATTTACCCCATTGTACTGAAGGTATTGTGACACTTCAGAGTCATTGCTTTGGAAATAAATGGTAATTTGGAATGGAGGCAGATGATTTGATTTTGTTATTAAGTTCAAGGTAATTAGAGACATAATTTGATTCCCTCTAATATGGCTATTAAGTACAAAGTCATCAAAAAAGCCCAAGATGCTAGTATGAAAGAAGAGAGAAAATGCTGATAATTCATTCTCCACCCTTTTTAAAATCCTGCTGCTGTCTGCCATTTCCTACCCCAAGGCATTTTTTTAGCTCTGACATTATTGTGAGAGCTTATATTCAGGTATTACTTTACATTTTTAATGTGGTACCCCACCAATTATCTAACCTAAACTTGTGAGGGAGGAAAGCCCTAACCTAGTGAGGTAAAGAAGCTCTTCTCATACTCATTTTACATTTGAAGGAGTTGACATTTAGTGAGGTCAAATGATTGGGCCATTATCACATGAATTTGAAGAGGCAGAGCAATAATAATAATAATAATAATAATAAAACCCAGCTCTTTCTGTTTTTTTCTTTTACATTATGATGCATCTAGAAGTCAACAGGAAAAACATCACCTAGATAAATAGATGCTATTGGGAAATGCAATGGAATATATTATTCCACATATCCTGCATTAATACTCAATATATTATTGTATTAATGTGTTATTACACAGCTCCACAAGCTTTCCCCTTTTGTCTCAATCTTGTTTATGTATCCCCACTCATCCTCACAACCACACAAAGAATCTTTCTCTTTCATTTCAGCAGGTTTTAAGGACCCAGGACTTTTCCTTTTTATTAATTATTCCATCATCTACTAGAGTCATCAGTGTTTTGGTCACCATCCCCATCACCAAAATGACTAATGAAAAATGTGCACTTTTTATTTTAAGGATTTTTTTTCCAGCTAAAAGAGAAAATTTTAAAATTATATGAAAGAATTAGCTAAGGAACATGGTAAGATTACAGGTTCCTAGAATCTGTCCATACAGAACGAAACTATGTTAGTACTTCATTGGGAGCCCAGGAATATGTATCTTTAATGAGTACTGTAGAAAAATTTAATTCAAGTTATTTTCAGACCTAAGAAATATTGCAACTAAAAGGGTAATAGAAACAGCATAGTGGGAAAGTTACAAATGCCCTTAATCCTAAGAATTTTGTAGCTAGTGTCCTCTCTCTATGTTTTTGTCTCTTCTATGATAAGATTCTTCCTCTCAATTATGTTCCTAAGGGACTTTTCTAACACCCACATTCTGATAACAACTTAGGGCAGGCCATAAAGATGTGTCTAGTCAATACTGTATTGGGCAAAACAGCTCTAGAGTCTATGGACATGCCTGACCATATAATATTAGGCTTTTATCCTTTACTAGATGGTGAGAGGTAATAGTTCAAATGGGTACCTCAGTGTAAATCAGAAGTTCCCTTTTTTCTTCTGTTACTAATATGTGAGCTTCAGTTCAGTATCGTCATCTGTAATATGATAGAATAAACCTTATTTGCTAAAGATTGTCAGAGGATCATTTAAGATAAGGCATTTTCTTTTTAAGATAGACTTTATTTTTAGAGCTGTTTCAGGTTGACAGAAAAATTGAGCAGAAAGTACAGAGAATTCTCATATATGTCCTCCCCCATCTCTTCTGCTGCCCCCATTGCCAGTTTATCCAATTATTAATATATTCCACGACTGTGATACATTTGTTACAATTGATCAAATAATAATAATACATTATTATTATTCACTAAAGTTCATGCTTTACATTAGGGTTTACTTTCTAGCGTGGTACATTACTGTGGGATTTGACAAATAAAAGTCATGTATCCACTAGGAAGAATGTCATGCAGAATAAAAACCTCTATGCTGAAATATACTAGGGAGCAAGATGGCAGAATAGAAGCCTCCGCAATCATCCCCTCCCACAACACCAATTTAATAACTATCTACACAAAAAAAGCACCTTTATAAGAACCAAAAATCAAATGAGTACTTGTGGCACCTGGTTATAACTCATTGTCACTGAAAGAGACACTGAAGAGGTAGGATAAACTGCCTTGAGTTGGCAGTGCTACCGCTCCTCCATCCCCTAGTAGCAGCAGTATAGCATGGAGTGTGTTTCTGCATGCTGGGAAGAGAGAGGGCGCAGTGATTGTGAAGTATTGAACTCAGTGCTGCCTTGTTACAACAGAAAAGAAAACAGAACCAATCTCAGCTGATGCCCACCCATGGAGGGAGCCTTCAAACCAACCCTAGTCAGAGGGGAAACACTGATAGCAGTGGTGGGAACTTGAATTCATGCATGCCTCATCACCTTGTGCCAAAGTGCTCTGGGGCCCTTCATAAATTTGAATGGCAATCTAAGCTACAATGACTGCACCTCCTGAGACACCAATGGGGTGGCTAAGGGAGTGCTGGAATCACCCCTCTCCTAGCCCCAGGCTGTATAGCTCTCACCTCCAAAAAGGATCCATTCCTTCCAGTTGAGGAAAGCAGAGGGAAGAGAAGGGAGAACTTTTTCTTGCTTCTCAGATAGCAGTTCAGCTACAGCAGAATAGGGCACTGGGCAGAGTAGTAAGACCCCCCTACCAGGTCTAAGCTTCTGGATGATATTTCAAACATACCCTGGGCCAGAAGGGAAACCAATGCCTTGAAGGGAAGAACCCAATCATGGTAGGATTCATCACCTCTAACCAAAGAGTCCTTGGGCCCTGAATAGCCAGCAGCAATACACAGATACTGCAGGGCCTTGGGTGAAATTCTGAGACTTGCTGGCTTCAGATGAGACTCAGCACATTACCAGCTATAGCGACTATGGGGCAAGACTCCTTCTGCTTCAGAAGAGTGGAGAGAAAAGTAAGGGGAGTTTGTTTTGCACCTTAGGTGCCAGCTTGGCTGCAAGAGCATGGAAAACTAAGTTGGCTCTTGAGGTTCCCAATTCCAGGATTTAGCTCCTGGATGACATTTATGAACCTTCCCTGGTATACAGGGGAGCCCATTGCCCTGAGGGAGAGTTCTAAGCCAGACAGCATTCACCAAAAGTGGACAGAAGGGCTCTTGGGCCTTAAAAGAACATTGGCAGTAGTCTGCCAATAATCCCCACAGCTGTGTGTTGGTGATGGTCATAGGGTGAGGCTCTTCTGCCTTTGGAAAGGAGAAGGAAGAGTGGGAAAGATTGTGTTTTGTGGTATGAGTGCCACTTCCCACAGTACAGTAGAACGTGAGGTAGACTTCTAAGGTTTTTGACTCTAGTCCCTGGTTCTGGAAATCACCTCTGGACCTATATGGGGCCTTGACAAAGTCACCACTCTGAAGCAAAAGACAAAGACCTGGTTGGCTTTGCCACCTTCTGATTGTAGAGCCCCACGGACTTGAGAAAACATAGACAGTAGCCAGGGAGTGGTTATAGTAGGCATTGGGTGAGATGCTAATTCAGGTCTGACCAAGTACAGTCCTGTTTATGGTGGCCACAGAGATGCTTGTGTCACTCTACCCTCAGCCCCAGGAGGTCTGTTCCCTTACTTTCTCCAAAACAGGGTCTCTTTCGATTTGTTTGGAAGAAAATAAGGGAAGAGAGCAAAAGTCTCTGCCTGGTAATCCAGGGAATTCAGTCAGATCTTGTCCAAGACCATCAAGGTGGTACCTCTATGAGTCGCAAGGACCACAGTGTTAATTGGCTTAGGGTTCTCCATAAAATAGAAAAAGCTTATATCACAACACCCAAGTCTTTTCAAATATCTGGAAAGCCTTCCTGAGAAGGATGGGTACAAACAAGCCCAGACTATAAAGACTACAATAACTACCTAACTCTTTAATGTTTATACACAGACAAACATTTACAAGTCTCAATACATTCCAGGAAAACATGACCTCAGCAGATGAACCAAATAAAGCATCAGGAACCAATTCTGGGGAAGCAGAGATATGTAATCCTTCAGAAAGAGAAATCAAAATAGTGGGTTTTTTTGGTTTGTTTGTTTGTTTGTTGAGCAAAATCAAAAACATTCAAGAAAACACAAAGAAGAAATTCAGAGTTTTACCAGGCAAATGTAACAAAGAGACTGATACAATTAAAAAGAGTCAAGCAAAAAGTTTGAAGCTGAAAAATGCAACTGGCATACTGAAAAATGCATCAGACTTTGTTCAGTTTTAATTCTGTTTTAAGAGCAGAATTAATCAAGCAGAACAAAGAATTAGTGAGCTTGAACAGAGGCTATTTGAAAATACACAGTCAGAGAAGACAAAAAATAACAATAAAATAAAATAAAATATAACAATAAAGCACACCTACAGGATGTAGAAAATAGCTGCAACAGAGTAAATCTATGAGTAATTGGCCTTAAATAGGAGGTAGAGAAAGAGGTAGAAAGCTTATTCAGCAGGATAATAACAGAAAACTTCACAAGCCTAGACAAAAATATTAATATCCAAGTATAAAAAGGTTATAGAATACGAAGCAGATTTAACCTAAATAGGACTACCTACCTCAAGGTATTTAATAATCACACTCCCAAAGATCAAGGATAATGAAAGGACCCTAAAAGCCACAAGAGAAAAGAAACAAATAACATATAATGGAGCTCTAATATGTCTACCAACCAAGTGTTCAATGGAAATCTTATAGGCCAGGAGAGAGTGGTATGACATATTTAAAGTGTTGAAGAAAAAAACTTTTTACCCTAGAATAGTATATGCAGTGAAAATATCCAATCAACATGAAGGAGAAATAAAGACTTTCCCAGACAAACAAAATGATTCAACATCAGAATTGTCCTTCAAGAAATGCTGAAGAGAGTACTTCTATCAGAAAAAAAAAAGAAAAAAAAACCCACGATGTTAATATGCAATAAGAAATCATCTGGGCTGGGTGCAGTGGCTCATGCCTGTAATCCCAACACTTTGGAAGACTCAGGAAGGTGGATCACGAGGTCAGGCATTTGAGACCAGCATGGCCAACATGGTGAAACCCCACCTCTACTAAAAATACAAAAATTATTCAGGCACCTGTAGTCCCAGCTACTCGGGAGGCTGAGGCAGGAGAATCACTAGAACCCGGGAAGTGGAGGTTGCAGTGAGCCAAGATGGCACTGCTGCACTCCAGCCTGGGTGACTGAGTGAGACTCCATCTCAAAAAAAAAAAAAAAAAAAGAAAGAAAGAAAAAGAAAAATCATCTGAAGGAACAAAACTAGCAGGTAATAGTAAGTACACAAGAAAACACAGAATATTATAACACTGTAACTGTGATGCATAAACTACTCTTCTTTTCAGTAAAAAGACTAAATTATGAAACAATAAAAAAGTAACTTTTTTTTTTGGTAAGAGTATCTTGCTGTTTTGGTTATTGTATCCCTGTAGTATAGTTTAAAGTCAGGTAACATGATGCTTCCAGCTTTACTTTTTGCTTAGGATAGCCTTGGCTATTCCGGCTCTCTTTTAGCTCCATATGAATTTTAAAATAGTTTCTTTCTGGTTCTGTGAAGAATGTCCTTGGTAGTTTGATAGGAATAGCATTGAATCTGTAAATTGCTGTGGGCAACATGGCCATTTTAATGATATTGATTCATCCTATCCATGAGTATGAGTGAGATATTTTTCCATTTGTTTGGGTCGTCTCTAATTTCTTTGTGCAGTATTTAGTAATTCTCATTGTAGAGATCTTTTGCCTCCATAGTTAGCTTCATTCCTAGGTATTGTATTCTCTTTGTGGTAAGTTTGAATGAGAGTTCATTTGCGATTTGCCTCTCAGCTTGGTTGTTGTTGCTATATAGGAATGCTAGTGATTTTCGTGCTTTGATGTTATATCCTGAAACTTTGCTGAAGTTGTTTATCAGCTGAAGGAGTTTTTGGGCCAAGACTATGGGGTTCTCTAGATGTAGAGTTGTGTCACCTATAAACAGAGATAGTTTGACTTCTCTTTTCATTTGGATGACCTTTACTTTTTTCTCTTGCCTAATTTATCTGGCCAGGACTGGCTAGGACTTCCAATAGTATATTGAATAGGAGTGGGTGAGAGAAGGTATCGTTTTCTTATGCTGGTTTCAAGGAGAATGCTTCCATATTTTGCCCCTTTACTATAATGTTGGCTGTGGGTTTGTCATAGATGGCTGGTATTATTTAGAGATATCTTCATTCAATGCCTAGTATGTTGAGAATTTTTAATGTGAAGCAGGGTTAAATTTTATCAAAAGTCTTTTCTGCATCTATTGAGATAATCATGTGGTTTTTGTCCTTAGTTCTGTTTATATAATGAATTGATTTATTGATTTGCAGAGGTTGACCCAACCTCTTCATCCCTGCATCCCAGGGATGAAGCCTTGTTCATCAAAGATAGGGCCTGAAGTTTTCTTTTTCTGCTGTGTCTCTGCCAGGTTTTGGTATCAGGATGATGCTGGTCTCATAGAACGAGTTAGGGAGGAGTCCCTTCTCCTCAATTTTTGGGAATAGTTTCAGTAGGAATGGTACAAGTTCTTCTTTGTACATCTCACAGAATTTGGTTGTGAAACCATCAGGTCCTGGGCTCTTTTTGGTTGGCAGGCTATTTATTACTGATTCAATTTTGGAGCTCATTATTGGTCTGTTCAGGAAATCAATTTCTTTCATGTTCAGTCTTGGGAGGGTGTATGTGTCCAGAAATTTATCCATCTCTTCTAGGTTTTCTAGTTTGTGTGCATAGAGTTGTCAATATAGTAGTTTCTGATGGTTAGCTCTACTTCTGTGGGGTCAGTGGTAACATTTCCTTCATCATTTCTAATTGTGTTTATGTGGATCTTCTCTCTTTTTTTCTCCATTAGTCTGGCTAGTGGCCTATCTTATTAATTTTTTCAAGAAACCAACTCTTGGATTTATTGATCTTTAGAATTTTTTTGTGCCTCCATTTCCTTCAGGTCAGCTCTGACTTTGTTTATTTCTTATCTTCTTCTAGCTGTCGGATTGATTCATCCTCCCTTCTCTAATTCTTTCAATTGTAATGTTAGATTGTTAACTTGAGATCTTTCTAATTTTTTGATGTAGAAATTTAGTGCTTTGAATTTCAATAAAACAGAATAGAGATCCCAGAAATAAGGCTGCAAAACTACGACTAAATTTTTGATTGCCTTTTTTTTTTTTGACAAAGCTGACAAAAACAAGAAATGGGGAAAAGACTCCATATTTAATAAATGTTGCTGAGATAACTGGCTAGCTACCCATATGCAGAAGACTGAAGCTGGAACCCTTTCTTTCACTACAAACAAAAATCAATTCAAGATGAATAAAAGGCTTAAATATAAAACCCAAAACTATAAAAACCCCGTAGGACAACTAGGTAATACCATCGTGGACACAGGAGCAGACAAAGATTTAATGACAAAGACCAAAAGCAATTTCAACAAAAGCAAAAATTCACAAGTGGGATCTAATTAAACTTAAGAACTTCGGCACACAGCAAAATATACTATCAACAGAATAAACAGACAACCTATAGAATTGGAGAAAACTTCTGCAAACTATGCATCTGACAAAAGTCTAATATTCAGCATTATATAAATAACTAAAATAAATGTACAAGAGAAAAACAAACAACTCCATTAAAAAGTATGCAAAGGACATGAACAGATACTTTTCTAAAGAAGACATACATGAGGCCAAAAAGCATATTTTAAAAAGCTCAATATCACTGATCATTAGAGAAATGGAAATCAAAACCACAATAAAACACCATCTCACACCAGTCAGAATGGCTATTATTAAAAGGTAAAAAATAACAGACATGACAAGGTTGTGGAGGAAAAGGAATGCTTATACACTGTTGGTGGAAGTGTAAATTATTCAGCTGTTGTTGAAAGCAGTATGGTGATTCCTCAAAGAGCTAAAAGCGCAATTACCATTAGAACCAGTAATCCCATTACTGGGTATCTTGCCAGAGGAATATAAATTATTCTGCATAAAAAAATAAGCACGTGAACGTTCATTGCAGTACTATTCACAATAGCAAAGACATGCAATCATCCTAAATGCCCATCAATAACCAATTGGATAAATAAAATGTGGTACATATACACATTGGAATACTATGAAGCCATAAAAAAGGATGAGATTATGTCTTTTGAGGGAACATGGATGGAGCGAGAGGCTCTTATCCTCAGCCAACTAATGCAGGAACAGAAAACCAAATACTGCATGTTCTCACTTATAATTGGAAACTAAATGATGAGTACTTATAAATACAGAAAAGGAAGAAAAAGACATTGGAGTCTACTTGAGGGTGGAGGGTGGGAGGAGGGAGACAAGAAGAAAAGGTAACTATTGGGTGCTGGGCTTAATTTCTGGGTGATGAAATAATCTGGACAACAAATCCCTGTGACATGTGTTTGCTTATAAAACAAACCTTCACATGTATCCCCAAAACCAAAATAAAAGTTACAAAAGGACTACAACCACTTTACAAGACATAGACAGTACAATAAGATATAAATAGAATCAGGCCAGTTCCAGTTGCTTAGACCTGTAATCCTAGCACTTGAGGCCATGGTGGGTGGATCACTTGAGTTCAGGAGTTCAAGACCAGCCTGGGCAACATAGTTATCTTCATATCTACAAAAAATACAAACAATTAGCTGGGTGTGGTGGTACATACCTGTAGTCCCAGCTACTTGGGGGGCTGAGGCAGGAGGATCACCTGGGCTCTGCAGTTTGAGGCTGCAGTGAGCTGAGATCACGCCACTGCACTCCAGCCTGGGTAACAAAGTGAGATCCTCTTTCAAAAAAAAAAAAAAAAAAAAAAGAAAAGATATAAATATATAAATCGAAACAACAAAATGTTAACAGGTGGGGGTGGTGGTGAAGTTAAAGCAGAGAGTTTTTATTAGTTTTCATTTTGCTTATTTGTTCGCTTATACAAGAGGTGTTAAGTTTTTATCAGCTTAAAACAAAGGGTTATAAGACAGTATTTGCAAGCCTCCTGCTAACCCGAAACCAAAAAAATATACAATGTATAAACTAAAACTTATTAGCAAGAAACTAATATCACCAGAGAAAACTACCTTCACTAAAAAGAAGACAGGAAGGAAAGAAAAAAAGGAAGAGAAGACCACAAAACAACCCATCAACAAATAACAAAATGGCAAGAGTATGTCCTTACCTATCAATAATAACATATATAAATGGACTAAAATCTCCAATGGAAATACACAGACTGGCTGAATGGATTTTAAAAAAAAGACTGAATTATCTGTTGCCTCGAAGGAACAAACTGAAGAGATGGAAATAGATATTCCATATCAATTTAAATCAAAAATGACCAGGAGCAGCTATATTTATATTAGACAAAACAGATTTTAAGACAAAAACTATACAAAGAGACAAAGTAGGTCACTATATAATGATCCAAGTATTGAATCAGCAAATAACAATTTTACAGCTACAAGTGCCAACATCATATAAGAAAAACTTCTAATAAATAACTTGAGGATGCACCTTAATTAGAAATGCAAGAGCAAATTATACTCAAAATTAGAGAAAAAATGAAGATCTCAAATAAATGATTTTTAAATGAAGCAAACAATACAAAGTTCAATGAAATGAAAAGTTGTTTTTTTAAAGTTAATCAAAAATGACAAACCTTTAGCCAGACTAAGAAAAAAAAGACATTCAAATAAATAAAATCAGATTTAATAAAAGACATTACAATACTGCAGAAATTCAAAGGATCATTAGTGGCTACTATGAGCAACTGTATGTCAATAAACTGGAAAATCTAGAAGAAAAGGATTAATTCCTAGACACATACGATCTCCCAAGACTGAACCATGAAAAAATACAAAAGCTGAACAGACCATAACAATTAACAAGATTGAAGCCATAACAAAAAGTCTCCCAACAAAGAAAAGCCCTGAACTCAATGGCTTTACTGCTAAATTCTACCAAACATTTACAGAAGAATTAATAACAATCGTCCTCAAACTATCCGAAAAAAATAGAGAAAATACTTTGAAACTCATTCTATGAGGCCAGTATTGCCCTGAGGCCAAAACCAGATGACAACACATCGAAAAAAGAAACCACAGGCCAATCTATCTTATGAATACTGATGCAAAAATCTCAACAAAGTAATCCCAGTACTTTGGAGGCCGAGGCAGGCAGATCACAAGGTCAGGAGACTGAGACCATCCTGGCTAACACGGTGAAACCCCGTCCTTACTGAAAATACAAAAAAATTAGCCAGGCGTGGTGGCAGGCACCTGTAGTCGCAGCTACTTGGGAGGCTGAGGCAGGAGAATGGCATGAACCCAGGGGCGGAGCTTGCAGTGAGCGGACATCACACCACTGCACACCTGCCTCGGCGACAGAGTAAGACTCTGTCTCAGAAAAAAGAAAAAAAAAAAACAACTCAAAAAAATGATTCCAAGGTGAATTCAACAATAAGTTAAAAATATTTTTCGTCATGACCCCGTGGGCTTTATCTCTGGGATGCAAGGATGATTCAAGATATGCAAATCAATCAATGTGATATATCAACAGAATGAACAATAAACTATATAATCATTTTGATTGATGCTGAAAAAGCATTTGATAGAATTCAACACCCTTTCATAATAAAAACTCTCAAAAACACGGGTATGAAAGGAACATACCCCAACATAATTGAAGCCATATACCAGCCCACAGCTAGTATCATAGTGAATGGGGAAAAGCGGAAAGCCTTTGTCTAAGAGCTGGAACACAACAAGAATGACCATTTAACCACTGTTATTCAACATAGTGCTGAAAATCCTAGCTAGAACAATCAAACAAGAGAAATAAATAAAAGGCATCTAAATTGAAAAGGAAAAAGTCAAATTATTCTTGTTTGCCAATGATATGGTCTCACATCTAGAAAAACCTGAGGATTCCACAAGGAAACTATTGGAACTAATAAACTAATTCAGTAATGTTGCAGGATACAAAATCAACATACAAAAATCAGCAGTATTTCTATATGTCAACAGTGCACAATATGAATAATACATTTAAAAAGCAATCCCATTTACAAGAGCCACACATAAACTTAATTACCTAGGAAGTAACTTAACCAAAGAAGTAAAAGATCTGTACGATGAAAAACTATAGAACCCTGATGAAAGATATTGAAGAAGACATGAAAAAATGGAAAGATATTTCATGTTCATAGATTAGAAGATTCAGTAATGTTAAAATGTCCATACTAACCACAACGATATGCAGATTTAATGCCATCCCTGTCAAAATACTCATAATATTCTTCACAGAAATAGGAACAACCATCCTAAAATTTATATGGAACCATAAAATACCCAGAATGGACAAAACTACCCTAAGCAAAAGAACAAAACTAGAGGAATCACATGACCTGACATCAAATTATACCATGGTACTGGCATAAAAACAGACATACTGGCCAATGTAACAGAATGGAGAACCCATAAACAAATCCACAGGCCAAAAATAAATCTATTTTTGATAAAGGTGCTGAGAATACACATTGGGGAAAAGACAGTCTCTTCAATAAACAGTACTGGGAAACTGCATACCCATATACAGAGGAATGAAACTAGACATCTGTCTCTCACTACATACAAAAAAAAAATCAAAATAAAGACTTAAATTTAAGACCTCAAACTATAAAACTACTGCAAGAAAACATTGGAAAACTCTCCGGCACAGTAGTCTAAGCAAAGATTTCTTAAGTAATACCCCAAAAGCACAGGCAATCGAAACAAAAACGGACAAATGGAATCACTTCAAGTTAAAATGCTTTTGCATTTAACTTGATTGTTTAGCAAAGGAAACAATCAGAAAAGTGAAAAGACAACCTACAAAGTGGGAGAAAATATTTGCAAACTACCCATCTGACAAGGGATTAATAACCAGAATATATAAGGAGCTCAAACAACTATAGGAAAAAAATCTCATAATCCAATTAAGTAACCTGAAAAGTATTTGAGTAGACATTTCTCAAAAGGAGATATACAAATGGGAAATAGGTATATAAAAAGCCGGTCAACACTATTGAACATCAAAGAAATGCAACTCAAAACTACACTGAGGTATCATCTCACCACAGTTTAAATGGCTCACAGTCAAAAGGCAGGCAATAAGGTGGGTGTGGTGGCTCACGCCTGTAATCCCAGCACTTTGGGAGGCCGAGGCGAGCGGATCACGAGGTCAGGAGATCCAGACCATCCTGGCTAACACGGTGAAACCCCATCTCTACTAAAAATACAAAAAACTAGCCGGGCGTGGTGGTGGGCGCCTGTAGTCCCAGCTGCTTGGGAGGCTGAGGCAGGAGAATGGCGTGAACCCGGGAGGCGGAGCTTCCAGTGAACCCAGATCGCGCCACTGCACTCCAGCCTGGGCGACAGAACAAAAAAGAAAGGAAAGGGAAGGGAAGGGAAGGGACAGACAATAACAAATGCCCGCAAGGATGTGGAGAAAAGGGAACCCTCGAACACACTGTTGATGAGAATGTAAATTAGTATAACCATTATGGAGAACAGTTTGGAGGTTCCTGAAAAAACGTAAAATAGAGAGCTACCATATGATCTGGCAATCCTACAGTTGGGTATGTATTCAAAAGAAAGGAAATAATATATTGAAGGATACCTGCATCCCATGTTTATTGCAGTACTGTTCACCACAGTCAAGATTTGGAAGAAACCTAAGTGTCTATCAGCAGATGAATGGATAAAGAAAACGTGGTACTCATACAGAATGGAGTGCTATTCAGTCACAAACAAGAATGAGATCATATTATTTGGCATAATGTGGAAGGAACTGGAGGTCATTATGTTAAGTAAAATAAGCCAGACACAGAAAACAAACATCACATGTTCTCACTTATTTGTGGGATCCCAAAATCAAAACAATTGAACTCGTAGACATACAGAATAGAAGGATAGTTACCAGAGACTTTGAAGGGTAGCTAGGGGTTTAGGGGTATGTGAGGATGGTTAATGGGTACAAAAAATAGTAAGAAAGAGTGAATAATGCTAGTATTTGATAGCACAGCAGGATGACTATAGTCAATAATTCAATTGTACATTTTAAAATAACTAAAGAAGTGTAATTAGATCATTTGTAAAACAAAGGATAAAAGCTTGAGAAGAGAAATAGTACATTTTCAATGATGTGATTATTATACATTGCATGCCTTATCAAAATATTTCATGTACCCCACAAGTACTCTTACTTTGTATCCACAAAATTAAATATTAAAATAAAAAAGCCTATGTTCTTTACCATTCATTCATCTTTTCTCTCCCTTGAACCCCTGACAAATACTGATCTTTTAACTGTCTCTATAGTTTTGCCTTTTCCATATGCAACTATATGACTTTTTCCAGTGTAATATAATTGCAATCATATAGTATGCAGCCTTTTCAGACTGGCTTCTCTCATATAGCAATGTTCAAGTTGCATAGGTTCCTCTATTTTTTTATGGCTTGATATAATAACTTATTTGTTTTTATTGACTATCAGTATTTAGTTTTATAGATATATCTCATTTTGTTTGTGAATTTATTTAGTTATTTATTTTGAGACAGGTTGGAGTCACCCTGGTTGGAGTTTACTGGCACAGTCATGGCTTACCATAGCCCCAACATTTTCTGGCTTGGGTGATCCTCCTACCTCGGTCTCCCAAGTAGTTGGGACTACAGGCACGTGCCACCACACCCAGATACTTTTTTATTTTTTGTATAGATAGGGTTCCATCATGTTGCCCAGTCTGGTCTTGAACTCCTGGGCTCAGGCAATCTGCCTGCCTCAGCCTCCCAAAGTGCTGGAATTACAAGCATGAACCACCGTGCCCAGCCTGCTTCTGAATTTAATTAGCAAAGATAACTTCATTGTTTCCTGTTTTGGCAATTGTGAATAAAACTGTTACAAATATTCATGTGCAGGTTTTTGTGTGAACATGTTTTCAACTCATATGGGAAAATACCTAGGAGTGTTATTTCTAACACTTATTTAATAAGCCTATGTTTAGCTCTGTGAAAGCTGCCAAATTGTTTTCCAAAATGACTGTAACATTATACATTCCCACAAGCAATAAATGAGGGTTCCTGTTGCTCTGCACCATTGTCAGCATTTTGCATTGTCAGTGTCTTGAATTTTAGCCATTCTAAAATTAATAGTTAATAGCTGTTTAGTGGTATATCATTGCTGTTTTAATTTGAATTTCCCTACTAATACATGTCATGAAGCATCTTTTCATGTGCTTCTTTTCCAAGTGTTTCTCTTCTTTGGTGAGGTCTCTGTTAAGATATTTTCTCCATTTTGTAAGTAGTTTTTTTTTTTTTTTTCTTACGTTGAGTTTAAATGTCAATCTCTTACCAGATAATTGTTTTGTAAATATTTTCTCCCACTCTCTGGCTTGTTTTCATTTCCCTTAAGCATGTCTTTCACAGAGCAGAAGTTTAATTTTAATGAGGTCCAAATTATCAATTTTTCATGGATCATGTTTTTGGTGTTGCATATAAAATCTCATTGTCAAATTCAAGGTCACTTAGATATTCTCCTATTTAGAATTTTATATTTTGTGAATTACACTAAAGTCTGTGATCCATTTGAACTTAATGTTTGTGAAAAGTATAAAGTTTTTGTCTAGATTCATTTTTTCACATGTGGATCTGCAGTTGTTATAGCACTATTTGCCAAAAAAAACTATCCTTTCTCTGTTTAATTGCCATTATTCTATAGTCAACTGAAGATCAGTTGGTTATATTTATGTGAACTTATTTCTGGGTACAGTATTATGTATTTATCTATTTATCTATTCTTTCACCCATACCATATGACTTTGATTACTATAGCTTTATAGTATGTCTTGAAGTTAAATGTCAGTCTTCTGCTTTGTTCTCCTTCAGTATTGTGTTGGTTCTTCTTGATCTTTTGCTTTTCCATATATATTTATATTCTGTTTGTTGACAGCCACAAAATAATTTGCTGGGACTTTGGTTGAGGTTGTTTTGTATCTACAGATGAAGTTCGGAAGAATTGGCATCTTAATAATATTGAGTCTTCCTATTCATGAACATAGAATATCTCAACATCTATTTAGAGCTTTATTTTTTTTTTAACTCAGAGTTTTGTGGTTTCTCCATCAATCTTATATTTTCTTAGACTTATAACTATTTCATTTTTCATGCTAACATAAGCGATGGTGTATTTTAAATTTCAAAACCCAATTGCTAACTCTTGATATATAGGAAAGCAATTTACTTGTGTATATGGACTTTTACTCTGCAAAGTTGCTATGGCCACTTGTTAGATAAATATATATATATTTTTTTATTTTTGAGTTTTCTATACATAATCATGTCATCTGTGAAAAAATTTTTATTTCCTGTTTCACAATTACATACCTTTAATTTTCTTTTGTCACTTATTACTTAGGACTTCACATATGATGCTTAATAGATTTGGTGAAAAAGAACATCTTTGCCTTTTTTTCTGATATTAGGAGTATAGCACCTAATATCTCACTACTAAGTATGTCAGCTTAGGTCTTTGATACACGTTCTTTATCAGGTTGAGGAAGTCTCCCTCTATTCCTGGTTTACTGAGAATTATCACATGAATGGATGTTGGATTTTCTCAAATGCGTTTTCTGCATTTAGTAATTTAATAATGATTTTTACCTTTAGCCTATTGATATGATGGATTACATTAATTGATTTTCAAATGTTGATTAATACATTTTTAATGTACTTTCATATACTCAGTGTAACATTTGAAGTCAAGGCATTGTTATGCACATTTCCGTGGGCCAAAAAAAATAATCAGATACAAACAGAAATGGGAATAATATTCAGGAAGGAGAGAAATCTGGAGGAAAGCAGGCTTCTGCTCCTGGTGAATGCTCTGCTTTGGGACTGTTTCTTCCTTTATGTTGAATAAAAGCAGACTTGTTTTTAATAGGCCAGTATAGTTGTCTTTAGTCATTCAACACTGCCTTGAGAAATCCTACAGAATCATCTTTATAGTCCAAACTAATGGTGTGGGTCATTCAAAATCAGGGATGGTTTTTCCTAAGAAAAGAAAGTTTGGTAATTGTATTGAATTTATGATGCCACACAAATGCTTTAAATTTTGCTAAAAACTGTGAGATATAAATGGATTAAAAAAACGTAAGATGGCTATTTTCATGGAGCTGGCAGCTTATTTGGAAAGACAAAATTAACCAGGAGGAGACGAGCTTTATACCTTCAAATGCTGAATCACATATTACATAAAATAAACATTTTAGGGGATCAGGAAAGTGAAACCAGAGTAGGCTGAAAAAGAGCAGAAATATTCTATGAGAAATGGGGATTTGACATAGGCTTAAAGAAAGAGTAGATTTGGCATATGGCAAGAGAATCCCAAAATACTTGGAAAAAAAATTTTAAAAAAATACCCACATACAGGTGGGTATGGCTTTTCTACACGTCTCCTAAAGCATTCTTATGATTTCATAAATACCTTCATTTCATTGTAATTCACACCTTGTATCACTTTCCCCTTTTGGATATCTCACTTACTAAGTTTCTAATCACTCCCCCCGCCTTTTTTTTTTGACTTTGAACACGTTATCACCTGGCTCATGAACTTCCTCTCAGTCCTCACCTTCATCCTCATTCAGAGTGAATTCAACATAATGGTGCACATTTATTCCTTTTCTAATTTCCTTTGACAATACTCGCCAGTGGCACTGGCAGCTACAGCATTTACCCTGAGATAACTTTGCCAAGAAATATCTTAGTTTATTACTATTTTTGCATCACTTTAGTATATTGACTTTGGAAACAAAATACATCATTCTATTTATAAACATTCTGTCTTTAGTAGTGGTATTTCCATTTACAAAATACAGTAATTTTTGATGGCTGAAAATGTCAAATCCTAGAAAACACAGCATTACTACACGTGATGTTAATATTGTTCTCCAGAAGTTGTTGGCCAAAGAGTCATTTGATGAATCCAATTTTTCTGAAATAGATAATTCTAATGATTCAGATAATTCTGACATTAGTTCTGTTTAGAAATAACTCCAAGAATAGTTTTTTATATTTTATTTTCATACTGAAAATTGGCCAGATTTTCTTCAGCCTCAAAAAGTGTGTTAATGTAAAATTAAATGAGCATTAGCAGTGAACTCACTTTTTTTTCTAAGTGGGAAAAGGGTATCCAAAAGTCTAGAATTTTGCTGTGGAACCATCAGCAATGTCTTCCTCTTCTACCCCATGTCAGCCACAAACTCTATGGTCACAGTCTCCTAAGCTATAAAAGAATATCATCTTCTCTCTGTCCACAGACCTTCACCTTCCTGCTCTCTTGCTGAAGTGTCCCTGGTGCAACTGCTCTTTAAGTTCATAACCACCTCTCCACTCACTGTTTCACTTTATGCAGGGCATCTCTTAGATTAACCCATGGAGCTTGGGTTCCATGGCCCATCGTAACTGTTACATTCCTGAAAATCTTGAGTCCTTTGTAATCACCCACCTTCCCTCTGCTTATGTCAGAACAGCTTTACTTTGATAAAAAAAAAATTACAAAACCAAAGAGATTCTTAGTCACCAAAAATTTAAAATTATACCATCTTTTAGTATGTCCAGAAAATTGCTAGAGAAAGTCAGACCACACTCTATTTGCAGAGGGCTCGAGGTAGGCTTGCCCTTATATACTTTCAGGTCTTAGAGACTAAATTAGAGACAGAAATCCACAGACCCCAGGTCTAAATATCTACGTTAGAAATTCAGCTAACATACTAAGTAAAATGTGGTATATCCTTAGCAAATATATTCCTTCACAATGACCTGGGAAGGCCAGGTTTCAATTTAGTACTTTTAGACTCCTTAGAATTCTGTGAGAACTGGCAAAATAGAGAAAACAAACAATAAAACCAGCTGATGGCTTGCCCTGTTCTATTCTCAATAGCAGCTTTTACATCCAATCTGAAATTTTCAGGAGCCTCTGCAAGATAGGGACACAAGAAACCATGTTTTGGGACTTTACTTACACAGTACTAACTCAAGATGAGAGGGTAAGTAATCATCAGATCTTTCTAGTTTCTTGTATCACAGGGTCTTTGCAATTTTGGTAAATGGGGGCTCTACTATATCCACAGAAATAGATGGAGAAAGACAATGGCAGTGAGACCCACTGAGAGACCACAGTGAGTAGCAGACCAATCATAGTCCCCAGAGGGCAGTAATGGCAACTACATCAAAAGAAACTTAGAAGTACTTGGGAAACATTCCAGAGACCTCCCTGTGCTATTGTGGGGGCAGTGCTAATTCTTGCAGGGATTTGGACTTTCAGGAAGCAGGTTATACAAGAGACCAGAAGCCAGGGGACATTTACAATCACTTCTTAGTAGTTTTCAGTTTGTCATGGAGTGGCTCTAGGATCTAATGCTTTATTACCAGAGGTATATAAGGCTGTACGTGTTTGGGATAGGGAGAGTAAACAGATGAAGTCAGCTGGGTAGAGTATTACCATAGACAATAGTAGTGCTAGCTAATTTTGCTCAGGGAAGAGGAGTCTCAGACTTTTTGTAATGTCTACCATGTTCTTGACGTTTTACATTTGAAGTTTAATTCTGAAAAAATCCAGTGAAATAGGTGTTATGTCTATAAGATTCTGAGGCTTATTTAGGCCAGAAAGTTGTTCAAAGATACATGGTAGACAGAGATATGTCCCCAGAGCAATGCTAGTCTCTTCTGCTTTGCTGCTTTCTGTAATTACCAAAAATCTCTTGCTCAAGAAGAATCTCCTGGCACCTTGGCAGTGAAAGTTATCTCATAAAGAAATGCTTGTACTCAGTGTAAACAGCATCA
Organism: Theropithecus gelada; assembly: GCF_003255815.1. Lineage (NCBI taxonomy): Eukaryota > Metazoa > Chordata > Mammalia > Primates > Cercopithecidae > Theropithecus > Theropithecus gelada. The sequence continues at coordinate 50,956,532 of NC_037677.1, forward strand.
CTTTTATGACCTTGGCTGTCTCTCCCATTTCATAGTTCTAGATATTAAATTATATTTTATTAAGTGTATAACTAAAATAATATTAGTTTTCTGGGTGGAATATTAGAAGTTACTACAAACGAGACTTGTGTATTAAATTGGTATAGCAAATCTATAAGAGATGATCATTTCCTTGTGAGTATTTAATAAGTAATATTTGTGGGTACAATAGAATCCAAGGGGACTTTGTATGTATGTGTGTGTGTGTGTGTGTGTGTGTATAGATATATACACACATATACATACATATATATATGAAATTTTCAGAACACCATTTACATCCACTTTTGATGTCCTCTCTACTTTCCTCTATTGAACAACTTTTGTGTTGTGCTACCCTTTCTCCAAATTTCATATTCAGAATTTGCTGCTTTTCAGAGCTCCACAGGATAAAATACAAAGCTGGCTCTCTCGACCACTGCTGGTGGACAAAAATCCGGGTGATGTTGGAAAAGAATCATTTCAATTGCTTCAAATAATTTACATGCTTTAGTGTGGTATGTATAAAAAACTCTGGCAGCTGATTGAATTGTGGATTTTTGATGCCAATTTTATGAGGCTATGCAAACCCAATGCTAGTTTAGCAAACGTTACCACCAACAGAGTGACTGCAATATGCCCATAGGTGAGGAGTAACATGGATTGTACAGAGCAACTTGGTTATGAAATCCTTTATTTATGATCACATTCAGAAAGCCATGAACCTTTCCCACTTGCTATCATATTTTAATTCACTGCCACACTTGTGAGCACACATATAAATCAGTGTGCATCTTTAAAAGATAAATTTCACACCAAATTCAGAGTGAACTAGTGCATCCTAGTTTGTAGAATCTATGTGACTCGACTACAAAGAGCATTTTTGATTAATCAGAACTAAGATTTTAATAAAGAAACAGCAGGTGGGCTAACCACAAAATTAAAACTCCCAACCGTCTCAGAGTAATAAAGTCATAAATATAAAAGTGCTCAAAATACCTCATTTACATCTTTGAATAATGTCCTTGTTTAACAAGGACGGGACACTGGGTTGACCAGCAGAGGGCAGGTTCCTGTAGATGCTGGCACTTCCTGGTTTAGGCTTGCTGCTGTTTCTTCCTCAGTCTTTCACTGTGTAATGGAGCAAGGCCTGTGTGGTAATTAATTGCCATCTGCGGTGTGTTTTTATCAGTGATTATTACACCCAATTGCTCAATTGCAATATCATATCAGCTGCATTTCAACACATCCTAGAGAACACAAATGTGCCTTTGGTTTCCTAATCAAGTTTGATCAATTTAAGAATTCTTTTTTTTTCCCCCAGAAATGATGTCAGTTTATCTCTTTGACAGTAGTATAGCTTCCCTGTTAATAGTCAAAATTTTGTGGCTTTTTGAACGAGACAGATCAAGGTTTGAAATCAGGCTCTGCTGTCTAGTGGCTGTGTGACCTTATACTGATTTTTAAAATTACTTGGTGACTTAAAGTGCATCTATTTTCTTATAGTAAAATATAAATAATATTATATCTCAAGGCCATATTGAGGTTTAATGATCTTAATAATTCATAAAATATGTACTGGAAGATTTTCAGCTTATACATGTATTCAGAACATAGCCCCCCAATAAATTCACTTCAGGAATTTCTGAGCACCACAACCATGGGCTACACTACCTGTATGCAAACAATTGAATCAAGAATACCATCTGCTGTCTTAGTGATTGTAAACATGGCACAGAAATTATAGCAAGCACATTTCATAGTTCATAAAATGCTTTTAAGTGCATTATTTTTCTTCAACTTTTTAGCTAGGCAGGGCAGATATTAGGATCCTCATTTTACTATGAGGAAACTGAGCCTCAGGAGATTATGCAAGTTGCCCAATACTGCATGGTGAGTTGATGATAGATGTGGAGCTTGAGTATGTTCACTATGATGCCCAGTCCGGGGCATTTTCAACCCACAATCTGGTACCCCTCAAGAGTCAGAGCGCCTTCCTTTCTCAGTCTCAGCCTGTACATCTGCAACGAAGAGAACTAGGCCCAATTACCTTTCCACCTCTGACATTCCAAGATGTCCTAGGATGATTTTCATGAATGGAATGGTTCTGACATCAGTAGAGAATTACCACTATAATCATATTTGTATCATCCTTACAGAATGAGGCTTTATGGCTTAGAAATATTGACGCCACTTCTTGGAGGAAAGAGAGGAGGTGAGGAAAAGGATAGTAAGGCCCTACCGGTCCCCACGCAAGTTAATTATTAGATATTTAAAAATTTAATTGCTTCATTTTCCTTTTCTAACACCTATTAAACATCACCTAGCCTCATTCTAAATACCACCCCATAAAACAGTACACCATAATACAATTCAATCAAACTTCTTTGAAAACCAATAAACTACAACACATCAAATAAATGTTCCATCTCTCACTGACATTCAAACACCACACCTTAAAACCAAGCCAAATAACTCCAAACTACAGAAGTAATCATAGTAACAATAATAATAAAAATAAATACGTATATACTCTCTATGTACCAGAACTGTGTTTAGTTCTTTAAAGGCATAAATTCACATATGTTTTTTGACCTAAGGAGGTGGATACTATCCACGCTATTCAGCCAAGTAACTCATTAAAGGCCTCCTCTTTATCTCATCTGCAGCATTTTTTGTCTATGCTCTCATCATTTATTTGCTATTTACTGTAATAGTCTTTTTACTGGTCTTTTTCTACTCTTAATTACCAATACATCACTCTACAAAGCACTTGAACTGATCTTTTAAAACACAAATATAACCACAACATTCTCATGTTTAAATCGTTTATGAGATTTTCATTGCACTTAGAATGAAAGTTAACCTCCTTTCCATGCCTAAAAGACATATCTGGCCATGATCTACCTTTGTAATTTCATATAATCTCATGCCCCTTCCTTTTTCTGTCATCATCCTCCAACCACATTAAAATTCTCCCTGTGACTTGGCTATATCAGGAATCTTCTCAGTCCATGGCTTCTCCCATGAGGTTCTCTGACTGGAATGCTTTCTTTGTTATTCCAATGCGCATCTCAGAATGTCATTTCTTCAGAAAGCCTTTCCTGGGCTACCTATTTCAGGTAGGATACATTTAACTCTTTGGCTCCATGACCTGCTCTTGAATTGTACTTACTATAGTTGGTAGTAAGTTATGTGCATATTTACTATTGTGTGTGTTTTCATGGAGGAAGAGTCCATGTCTGTTCATCATTACACAGCTTTTTGCAGAAAGTACAAATGAATTAAGTAGCAAAGCCAAAGACTGAACTTTTTCATTCTTATTAAACATCCTTATTCTTTTCACTCCAATTTCTTCAACCAAAAATGACAAGACATTTAAACAAATGATTTCTTAGATAAAAACAAAATTGAAAGAACACACAAAGCTATAATGTAAACGAAAAGAAATAAAAACTGCTCAAGGATAATGAAATAATAAGTAGGTGTTATATGATCTCCATTTCAATGATGTAAGAATGCCACTCTCATTTTATTTTTAAAAATAATACTAGTTTACGTGATGTTAACTTTCAGGTATTCTAGATCTAACTAAAAAAGAAATGATAAGAAAATTACTGGGGAAAGGTAGCTAATATCCATCCAAGAATTAGGAAGGTACTCAGGGATGAAATTGAAAAACTACTGGACCCAACATTTAATTGGAAAAGCCATATGATATAACTCATAAAGTCATAATTATATGGATAAGGTGAATAGTGTCTGGTTTACCAAACCCCAGAATAACAGATCTGGTAGACACCATTCCCAACATAGAGCTTTGAAACTTGAAAGAATTAAACATTACACGTAAGGAAAATAAAGTAACAAAGTTAAAAATAAAGATACATTTTAGAGATTTTATATAAACTCATGGATAATAGTACGATGGTACATTAAGGGGAATGAGGCCATTGGGGATCTATCATTTAGCTTTTTAATCAGATGCCTTGGGGCAAAGACAGATTTGTCAGGAAACCATCTGTTCATGTCATACATTCACCACATATTTGATGCAACACGTTAATTTATTACCTACCAGTGCATAGCATTTTAGTCCACACTTTGGTGTCAACTACTTTTTTCTTATTTTACTGAAATTGCAAGGCTATCTTTCATTTAAGTAGGGCCAATTTACCATTTGTTAAATGACTGCAGGATCAAATGGTCCTCTGGAGTCTATTACCTTCCCCTTAACTTTACCGTTTAGTCTATCTGAGCTGTCATCACAGGAAGATGATTTCCTACCCCCAGTCCCAGTGGCAAGCCACTAGACCTGTTCTTCCAAAGGATTTGTTCTTACCTTACATCATTTATCCATTTGTTTATCAATAAATATTTACAAAACACCTACTACAAACATCCTAGGTGCTAGAGAAATAAAATTGAAAAGATAGGAACACGATTTCTCATCTTGCGGTGCATGCAGGAAAAAGAAGAAAAACGGGTGATTATAGTACAACATGTGACGTGCTACAAGAGAGATGTTTAAGAAATCAGAAAATTGAGAATGGAAAGTCTTATAGAGAAAATGACATTTGGGTTGAATCTTAACAGGATAAGTTCATACGGCAACCCTTGGGAGGTGGATGGCAACACTTATAGAAAAGGAGAGAGGCATGTTAGTACATAATATGCTTAAAAAATGAAATTCATTTATGTGAAGAAATACCTGGAGAAAGATGTATGTATCAAGAAGAAGTAATGCTTAGAATTTTGTTCTGGAGTGATTTGGGAACACTGAGAGAAAGGGTATTGGATTTTGAGAGAGATAAGGAAGCGAGGCAAACTTCCTCATCTCAAACCTATTCAGCTAGGTGGATTATGGTGACATACTCTGAGATGGGAAGAACAGGAGGTGGAACAGTTGTGTGTGGGTGTGTTTGTGTATGTATTAGAGAGGGAGAAGGGAGATGGTGTAAGATAGTGGGTTCACCTTTGGACATGTTAATTTTGAGGTACCTTTGGGCCCTTTGGGCAGAGATGTACAAGAGGTAATGTGATCACACTCATGAAGATGAAGACCAGGCTATTATTGGAGATAATGACAATGACAAAATCATGCAATGAGAGTGAAAGCCATGCCATGGGTACGAATGTGCAGAAAGAACATAAGGAATGGCAGAAAAAAAAAAAAGATGTCATTTAATTAGAATTACAAAATGATATGACTTCCTTAGAGGGAGCCTATTTAATTCTGCTACAATGGTTTCAGTTTAGCAAATGGGAAAATGTGAGCACATATCAGGCCTTCCTTCAATGAATGACTACTCACTGCTTGCCAGGCACAGACACACACACACACACACACACACACACACACACACACACACACAAAGAAAACAAAAGAAAAAAAAGAATAGGGCAGATTTATACAAAAGTTATGCAAGTTATTTCTTAAGCAAAATTAAGTCTAACTGAGTTCCAAACTGTGTTGATTTCTAATTGCCATCTTCTAAAAGCCAGAAAAAATAATATTCCAGTTTCATGTTGCAATATTAAGTAGGGATATAAAAGCAAGTATGACATTACATTCTTGGAAAAGCTGCACGAGTATGGAGTAGCTCTTTGCTTTTAATAATGAGATGGGCAAGGTAGAAGTGGGAGAACTCTGTAAGACAGACTGCTCAGAGGATATAAGTTTTGCCTTTTACATCTAGAAAGCCTGAAATATGCATTAATATCTGTCTCTGTAGCATAACTTGTGAAAGTAATTGAACCAGAAGCACAGCAGCTGCCAAACAGTGGACTAAAAGTAGCTGCAATATTGCATTCCACCAAAGACAGGTGCCTATATTTGGGAGTATTCTTCCTTGGGACAATAGAAGGATATGACTTCAGGAAGTTGGTCATTTCTTCCTTCTCTGGCTATAGCTTCGTATTAGATAGAGATATAAATAGCTAAAGAAACAGGTGATAGGTAGACAGGTAGCTAAGCAGAGACATGGACATACACTTAATGTGCAGAAGCCAAGGATGGAGGAGGCTTGGCATAAGGCTGCTCCCCTTTACCCCCTTGCCCTAATCCCAAACATCTACTGGGGATTTTAATATCTGATTTTTTTATACTTAAGCATATTCAAACTATTAGATTTTTCATTAATCATTATAAAAAGTAACCCAACTAGAGATAAGCTTGGATGAGTCAGAAGAATCTGAATAAATGTAAAAGTAAGAAGTTATCTGGTTCAAGAATCATTAGAAACAATTATCTTTTCATCAAAATTGACCCATGGAGGCTGGGTGCAGTAGCTCATGCCTATAATCCTAGCACTTTGGGAGGCCAAGGCAGGTGGATCACCTGAGGTCAGGAGTTAGAGACCAGCCTGGCTAACATGGTGAAACCCTGTCTCTACTAAAAATACAAACTTAGCTGGGCTTGGTGGTGCATGCCTGTAATCTCAGCTACTCAGGAGACTGAGGCAGGGGAATCGCTTGAAACTGGCAGGCGGAGGTTGCAGTGAGCCGAGATAGCACCATTGCACTCCAGCCTGGGCAACAAGAGCAGAACTCCATCTCAAATAAATAAATAAATAAAATAGACTCATGGAGCCCCTCACTTCTTGAAAGCTTGAATATAGTATGGAAGTAGATTGGGGATTTAACCAAAGACTTTAAATTCTGATTACTTGAAAAATAATTAAAATTGATTTTTAATAAATATTTTATTGTGCTGGGATTTTAGTCATATTTCAGGACGTCCTCATAACCATTTTTTGAATTAAATTGTGTCTGTGACAGAATTCTATGTGCTTATTTCCCTGATAAATATCAAAGCCTTCTCATGCTCTTTATTTCTAACTCTATTAAAGTTAAGCTATAAAGTACATGTTATCAGCTGGCCATTAAGGGACTAAAATTTTTTAAATAGAGGGAGAAACTGACAATATGCCTTTATATGCACATAGCTTAGCTCGTTGAGGAAAATAGGCAAATACACTGTTTCAGTGGCAGAAAAAAATTAATTTAGCAGTATTGTCTACTATATTTTAGCAAATATCATGGAAAAGTAACACTCTGAGAATCAGAAGAGCTATGTTCTCACACAGACCTTTTTATAGCTACCGCTGTCATATTAATAAACTATGCCCTCATTGCATCTCCATTTTCTCATTTCAGAAGTGAAATAATTAGACTCATTCCTTTCACTTTAATATTTTGTGAATCTACAAAATAGTGTGGATTCAAAGTACTTAAGCAAACCTTGGCAAGAGAGAGGGGTGTTATCCCAGACTCAGGCGAATCCATGCCCACTTGCTACAAAAGATGACGAAACATGCAGGGGCCAGTAACTTTTCCATGCCTGGTTGCAGGGACATTCCTATGGATCTCAGAAGCCGAAAGCTGGAAACTTTTCCTGGCTCAAGCTTCCAGGTGAGCAGATTCTCTTCTGTTGACCACCTTTAGTTATCTGCTCTGAAATTAGCAGAAGCAAAGACTTCAATCAGATACACATGGTTACCTGGTGCCACTGCTCATTATTCGATTAAGTCTCTAAACAGCATTCCAGTCACAATGAAATCTGGATTGCAATTGTTGGTGCATCCCCTGGCTATCTGTGTGTTGAATACATTTTGTGCTTCCTATGACTCAAGCTTGCTGAGATGCTCCTAATTCTTTATAGCATGAGGGTTCCCAACCAGGAACAATGTCCGGGGAAAGGGTGGCAAGCGCCATTGCACACCGTTTCACACACCTGTTTTTGTTTTCATAAATTTTCAATTACTTTTCCTTCCAGCTTAAACTGATCAGGGCATTGTCTTTCCCCTCCAGGTGTTACATAGGCCATTCTAATGTGAATCAGCTAAAATTCCAGAACAGGTCAAATCTTTAGCTTTTAATCTCCCTAGTGAGCCTAGTTTAACAGGAGCCTTTAAGGCTTGCTGAGTAACACTGTCTTCTAGCCTCTGAGCAAGAAACCAGGACAGTTAATAATGATCACAGCTGAGGATTCATTAAACTGCTCTAATGGAAATCTGGGGATGGGGTCAGGGTGTGTTTAGGCCCCTAAATTTGACCTGATAGGGCCTGGAGTCTGGCATGGAAAGACAACTAACACTTTGTGAAATATCTAAGAGCTACATGATTAAACATTTTATTTATCCTTATACCATCTCTCTAAGATATAAATTATTATCACCACTTTACAGATGGCTCAGAAAGGTTAAGTAATTTGCCCAAGGTCACATATCTACAAGTAGAAGAGTTATGATTAGAATGCAGATCTCTCTGTGTCCTTTCTTGTTTCTTAGTCTGTTGGGGAAGAAAGTGGAGGCTTAGGGAAGTGTAAAGCAACACGAAGAATAATTTGGGGAATCAATTTCTTCTGGTAGCAAGAAACTGACTACAGCCTGATGTCACAGGATGTGAGGCAGGAGCAGTGAGTGAGTCTGAATGAATTACAAGTAAGGAGAGCAGGCTGGGAGGGAAAGCACCCCGAGTTCTCGCTTTGCAGTTAATTATCCAGGGCCTCAAGGATCTTTACAGAGAAGGCTCAACTTATAATTTACTAGCAATCAAGACCCTCCAAGGACCCTGGTCATGTTGGGGTTCCAACATTACTACTCATCGCTAATCCTAACATGCCCCACATTATAGGCATAGAGCATGAAAAAGTGTGCCTCTTTGCTGAACTTGCCATACCAGAGGGTTCTCCCTAGGCTCTGCAGATTTGCCTCTTCTCATGCACCTATTCCTTCATCAAAGCCCAGATCAAGTGTCTGTAACCTCTGAGTCTCTCAGCTGAAAGTGAATCTCTGGCTGAACTCCCTTAACACATTTATCAAGTAATAACCACACGGTAGTTTCCATACAAGCCTTGCATTCCCTGTTAGAGTCTCCAGTTCCTAAAGGTTAGAGCAAGAAATATGGTAGATAATGTACATAGTTTTGGTTTGAAAATCTTTCCTTCCCCTACCCCAATCTCCTGCACAAAGACAATGCTCAGAAAATATGGGTGAAATGAAAGAGCTAACTCCCATCACTGCGCTTCCTTTTCTTTTCTTTGGTAGAAACCACTGATTGCCCATTGAGCAAGTCTTTATTAAACACTAACTCTGTAGATAGTTCTGTGTTGGACCAGGTAATCTAAAGCTTTTTCTTTCATGCTAAGACACCATGTTACCCTCCTTTGGGGGAAAACATGGATAGGTATGGAGAAGGGAAGTCACATAATTAGACTTGTTTTTCAGAAAGATGTTTATTGATGCAATGTTAAGCATTGAATGGCAGGAGTCAGACAGACAGGAGCGAGAACAGAGGATGTTGGCGCTATGTAGGCAGGAGATGACAGTGGCTTAAATCCATTTTTACAACGGAGAGCAGGACTCAAAGCATAATATAACTGTGGATCTTTATAGCCCCTTTACAGCCCAGTGGCAGAAAAAAATTAATTTAGCATTATTGTCTACTATATTTTAGCAAATATCATAAAATGATTACTTTGTTATCATTTACAGATAATGTTTAATATCTGATCATTCCCTCCTTTCCACTCCATGGAGTTTTACTTTTGTTCTTTGTAGATTTGCCAAACATAATAGAAAACATATTACTAAGAGAGAAAAAAACCACACATTACTTTATGGAATAGTTTATAGCATTAAGCAGAAATGAATTCCTGAATGTGACTGTTTCAAAACACCGTCATGAAATAGCCATGCACCATACCTATTTTGCTACTGCTGCTTACCATAGATGCCTATCCATCAGGCTACAGCTAGGAAAGGGAATTTAGAACCTGACCAGGTTTTATATATTTTATAAATATATATATATTTTATTATAAAAGATATATATTATATATTATAAAATATTATAAAATATATTATAAAATATATATATATAAAATCTAAATATAGAGATTCATCATCCCTGACTCTGAATCTTACTCATCTTTGTTTGGGTGAACTTTATAGTCTACACAAATGAGCAACTTTCACCAAGATGACCTCTGACTACTCACTCATGAGCAACTCTGAGCATGAAAAATAGGAGTGTTTTCTTCAGTATTGTTCATGCTTATCGAAATAGGAGACTGGATCTGTCCAGTATCAGTTTAACCAGGGAGGAAGAATACTCCTTCCATACCTGCCTCTAGATGTCAAGGATCAGACACCCCATTCCAAGACGGTGACAATGCCCCAGAAAGCTAAAGGAGGATTTGTCCACTAGGGGAACAGATGGGAACTGAACAATGATGAAATATTTTTAAGCTATCAACCTTCTGGATGATCTACAGGCAGTGTGGTGGCTGTAAAGATTACTGGGCGTCCTCATATCCACAAAGGAACAACCAACTTCTGTCCTAAATCTAGGCAATATATATTCTACCTTTGAACTGGATAATATGGGAGGAAAGACTCTCAGAGACAAACAATGAGAGTTTCTAGTGCATCCTTCATCGGATAAGGTGTATATATACAAGGAATCCTTTATACACAGCCACACACGACATGCATCTTTTACCCCCTACATTTCTAACATGCATGCATATAGTTTACTTTTTTTTTTTTTTTTAACTTACATTTATCTTGAGGAATGTTTTCTATCAGCATACAAAGAACTTCCTCATTTTCTGGCATTAGAGCTGCATATTATTTCACATGGAGCCATTAAACAAGACACCTGGTGATATATGTTTAGATTTTGGCTAATTAGAATTTAACAAATTATTGCAAATATGCTGTGATATGTATACAATTTTTTGTATTTGTAGGAGTGTCCATTTCTGATACAATCTCCAACATAGTGGTTATTAGATGCTGTGTTCTCCTGAAAATTTTTAATAGAAAGTGCTATCTTAGTGACCTTTTAAAATTTATATTCATCTTGTTATTAGAGACTAAACAGTATTTTAAATGTTAAAGGTAATTGACATTACTTTTACCATTTATCTCCTTTATTGATTTTATTAACTTGTTGTTCTTTTTATATAAGAGCAATTAGAACTTGTGACTTCATTGCAAATATTTTGCACATTTAAAAAAATGTGGTTTTGGCTTCATGTATTGTATTTCTTTCCCTAAAGACATTTTTAACCTGTTTGTTTTCATGTTATTAATCTTTTATGGCTTCTAGATTTGGGACCATACTTTCTAATTATTTTACCATGTTTTCACCACACTATATTAAAATTTAGTTTTTCTTTACCAGACAGACAAAAACTATAAATTTTTTGTGCCATACTTTGACTATCTTTCCCATTCAAAGATATTTTGTAAGTCCCATTGTTCTACTGTTTTATTTTCCACTCCTGTTATGTTTTTTCCATTTAAATATTTTATCTAACTGCAATTTATTTTCCTTATAACATATGAGATATGAATTCAATTTCATTTTTTTCCAGATAGCTACCTGGTTTTACTAATACAATTAATTAAATATAATTTTCTCAGTGATTTGAAATTCAATCTGCATCACACACTACATTCCCCAGGGAATTTTTTGGCACTTCTATCTTTTTTTTCTTTCATTGTTTGTCTATTCATGTGCCAGTGCCACAGTGTTTTGCTGACTTTACAGCACGTATCAGTATCTGCTTGAGTTGGTTCTTACTAATTGCATGAGATCTCAGAATTTTCAGGATTATTCTTGATTTTTTATTTTTCAATGTGGACTTTAATGTTTGCTTTTATGGTTACACAATCGTGAAAGCAAAATAACACATAAATAATAATATTTGAGGTCTATAATTTTAAAATAATATATAATGTATACAAAATATCTCTTGATTATTTTTGCATTTGCATTGATACATATTTTTGATGCCAATTTTTGTTGTATATGTATTGATATATATTTTGGTTAATGTACATATTGATATATATGGATACTGAATTATTTTATATATATACTTGTATATATACTGATCTATCCACCCATCTATCTGTATAAAATTTGAAATATATTAAAGATATGAAATAATGGAGAAAACTGCCATCTTTATGATGCTGAATGTTCTATTTTAGATTATAATATCATTTTCTATTTCTCCCTTTCATGTCTCTAAGAGTATTTCCTTTTTACTTAGAGGAGACTTACTGAACTTTTGGGTGGGAAGTTCTACATTGTACAGGATTGCTACATATAGTCAGCATTCTAAGCTGTTATGGCAACACATTTCCAAAAAGCCTCTGGGACAAATAATCCCTTTTTAAGCTTTGTAGTTTAAAATCACTATTACATAATTTACAATTACTTGTTAAACTTATCTCTCTTCTTTCTCTCTTCCTCTTCCTTTTTTCCTCCCTCCCTCCCTCACTTTTTCTGTTTGTCTCTCTGTCTATCTAGCTTATTTCACTTATCATAATGTTTTCAAGGTCCATTCATGTTGTAGAATATATTGAAACTTCATTTGTTTTTGCCATGAATAATATTTCATTGTGTATATATACCACATTTAGTTTATTCATTCATCTGATGATGGGCACTTGGGTTTTTCTCACCTCTTGGCTTTGTAGTAAACGTTGTAATGAACATGGTCATACAAACATTACTTTGAATTTCTGTTTTCAGTTCTTTGGGGTGTATACCTAGGACTGGAATTACTCAGTCATATGGTAATTGTATATTTAGTTTTTTGAGGAACCACCAAACTATGTCCCAACCAGATGCAGCTTTTTTACGTTCCCACCAGCAATGTACAAATGTTCCAATTTCTCCACATTCTCATCAGCATTTGTCATTTCCTATTTTGTCTGATTATAGTGATCCTAGTAGGTATGAAGTGATATATCATTGTGGTTTTGATTTGTTTCTCTAATGACTGTTGATGTTTAGTATCATTTCTTGTGACTATTGCCCATTTGTATATTCTTCTTTGGGTAAATGTTTTAGAATATACTCCTTCTACTTATTTAAAAAACCCCACAAACTTCTCTGTAAAACAGCCTCAGGCAGTCCTTCAGGAGGTATTTTAGAAGAAAGCATTGCTATTATAGGAGATGATAGCTCCATGCCTGTTGTTGCCCCTGAAGAACTTCTAGTGAGACAAGATGTGGAGATGGAAGAAGGTGATATTAATGATCCTTATCCTATGTAGGCCAAGGCTAATGTGTGTGTTTATCACTTAGGTTTTTGAGAAAAAAAAAAAAAAAGTTTAAAAAGTAAAAATAAAACATTTTTAAATAGAAAAAGTTTATAAAGATGTAAATAAAGAAATATTTTTGTACAGCTGTACAATGTGTTTAAAGCTGTGTTATTACAAATGACTCAAAAAGTTTAAAAAATTAAAACATTTGTAAAGTAAAATTATTACAATAAGCTAAGGTTAATTTACTGTTGAGAAAAAGTAAAATATTTTCTTATACATTTAATTTAGCCTAAGTTTATAATAGTATACAGTAATGCCCTAGATCTTCACATTCACTCACCACTCACTCACTGACTCATCCAAAACAAGTTCCAGTCCTGTAGGTGCCATTTATGGTTAAGTACTATACACAGATGTTCCATTTTTTTCATTCTGTATTTTTACTGTATTTTTTCTACGTTTAGATAGGTTTAGATACACAAATATTTACCACTGTGTTACAATTGCCTGCAGTATTCAGTACACTAATGAGCTACACAGGTTTGTAGCATAGGAACTATAGGCTATCCTACTTACCAGGGGTATGATGTAGTAGGCTATAGCATACAGGTTTGTGTAAGTATACTATGATGTTGCACAATAACAAAATCACCTAACACAATTCTCAGAATGTATCCTCATTGTTAAGTGATACCTGACTATATATTGTGTGTCTAATAACATAGATTTATCATTATTTTTCTGGATTTAAGTCACATAGAAAATAAAAAGTAAAGTTGTAAACAAAAGTACAGTAATATTGGTTTTTCTATTTGTCCATATATTTACTTTTACTGGAGATCTTTATACTTCATATGGCTTTGAGTTACTGGCTGGTATCCCTTCATTTTAATCTGAAGGGCTCACTTTAGGATTTCTTATAGGGCAGGTTTGGTGGTGAAGAACTTGCTCTTTTTTTTTTTTTTTTTTAAATCTAGGAATGTCTTGATTACTCCTTCATTTTTCCCTAATATAGAATTGCTTGTTGACAACTTTTTTTTTCTTTCAACAATTTAAATATGTTATTCATTACCTACTATATCTATGACTACTGATGAGAAATTGTTTACTGATGAGAAATTACTATGTGTTGTGTATAATAAGTGGCTTCTTTTTGTCTTGCTACTTTTAAGATCTTTCTGTCTTTGGCTTTAGCCAGTTTGGTTATAATGGACCTTAATGTAGGTCTCCTTTAGTTTATATCCCGCTTGGAGTTCATTGAGCTTCTAAGATTTGTAGATCCATGTCTTTCATCAAATTTGGTATGTTTCTAGCCATTATTTCTTCGAAGATTCTTTCTACTTGTTTCCCTTTCTAATAATGTGTTGGTCTACTTTGTGGTGTCCCATAGATTTCTTAGGCTCTGTTTACCATTTTCCTACTCTTTTTTTCTTTCTGCTCCTCAGACTCAATAATTTTAATTACCTTGTTTTTCTTTCTTTCTTTTTTTTTTTGAGACAGAGTCTTGCTCTGTCACCCAGGCTGGAGTGCACTGCAACCTCTGCCTCCCAGGTTCAAGCCATTCTCCTGCCTCAGCCTCCCAGGTAGCTGGGACTATGGGCATGAACCACCACGCCCAGATAATTTTTAAAAATATTTTTAGTAGAGATGGGGTTTCACCATCCTGACCAGGCTGGTCTCAAACCCCTGACCTCCAATGATCCACCCACCTCGGCCTCCCAAAGTGCTGGGATTACAGACGTGAGCCACCATGCTCCGCCTGCCTTGTTTTCAAATTTACAAATTGTTACTCCTGCCTGCTCCAATCTGTATCCAACTCCTTCAGTAAATTTTGTGTTTTAGTTTTTATACTTTTCAGTTCCAGAATTAATTTAATTTTTTGTCTTTTTATTGATATTTTTATTTTGTTCATTTTTTTAGATTTTCCTTAGTTCCTTGTTCATATTTTCTCCAGCTTTTTGAACATATTTGTAATAGTTGATTTAAGGTCTTTGTTAAGATCAGTGTCTGAGTTTCTTCAGGGATAGTTTCTGTATATTTATTTTCTTCCATTTAATGGGTCATACTCTTCTACTTTTTGGCATACCTTGTCTTTTTTTTGGTTGAATACTGGATTTTTGACTAATATAATATGGTAACTCTGGAAATCAGATTCTCTACCCTCCCCAGATTTTGCTGTTTCATTGATTGTTGAAGACTATAGTAGTCCATTTGTTTAATAAATTTTCCAAACTATTTTTGCAAATATAGTATGCCTTCTTGTGTGTAGTCACTGATATCACTACATCTTTATCTGGTGTTCAGCTAATATATTGCCAGAAATTTCCTTGAACACCAGAAAACCAAATACTTCTTCCAGTCTTTTCAGATTGGCCCTATTCTGGGGCACTCTAACATGCAGCCAGTCTTGCATCGAACCGAGAGACCACCTCAAGGAGAAAGCTTTGGGTCTTTTTAGGTTGAGCTGTGCTTTGCCTGGGCATGCATGTTGCTTTCTAAACTCCATCATATACATGGCTACTTTTGAATATCCTAATTCCTCAAAGACTCTCCCCAGCTTTTCTTCCAGGGCTTTAGATGGCTTAAGATATGTCTCAACTGTAATCTTTTAGCCTAGGCATCTGCAGGTAGTTAGTTTACCTTACAGTTTTTCTGAGCAACAACTACCACTTTTCTACACTGAGTTCCAAGTTAAGTAAAACAAAGGTAAACATCTCATACCAGTTTTTACAAGAGACACACATAATAATTTGAGAATAAGATCTGCCCTGCTGCCTCTGGGCTCAGTGACCAGGATCCACACTTGACTGCTGCTGCTTTAAGATCTGCCACATGAAAAGGAGAATGGGACAGAGGTGAGTTAAAATGCTGTGGTTCAGCTGGGCGAGGTGGCTCAAGCCTGTAATACCAGCACTTTGGGGACAGAGGTGGGCGGATCACGAGGTCAGGAGATCCAGACCATCCTGGTAACACGGTGAAACCCTGTCTCTACTAAAAATACAAAAAAAAAAAAAAAAAAAAAAAAAAAGGGCCGGGCGTGGTGGCGGAAGCTGAGGCAGGAGAATGGCCTGAACCCGGTAGGTGGAGCTTGGAGTGACCAGAGATCGCGCCACTGCACTCCAGCCTGAGCGACAGAGCGAGACTCCGTCTCAAAAAAAAACAAAAAAACAAAACAAAACAAAACAAAAAAAACCACTGTGGTTCACAATGCTTGCCTGTCATTTTCAAGTTGCCTTTAACTTATTTCAGCCCTTACTTCCTTGTAAACTTTCAATTGTTCCAAGAGTTCTGACAAAATTCACTGTGAGTTTCTGCTTGTTTATCAATGTCCTTGTGGCAGGATGAGAGCTTGGGGCCGCCTAATCTACCACTTTGCTGACATTACTCCCAATGGTTCTGTTTTAAAGTAAAATTTTATTGAAGTAAAACCTATCTTCAGAAAAGGGCACAAAGCATAAGTATGCAGCTTGACAATTTACCGCATTTGTTTAACAATCCATCAGATCAAGAAATAGAGTTCTGTTGTATGACACAGTATCTATAATTAACAATACAGTATTGTGTATATTAAAATACTTTAAGGGTTTAGATCTCATGTTAAGTGTTCTTACAAAAAAAAAAAAAGGACATTCCTAAAGATGATGGTATGAATGTATGCATGTATACACTGATCAAAATGAATATATTAAATATGTGCAATGTTTTTTATGTAAATTATTCCTCAATAATCTTTTAAAAGGAAAAATAACATTACTTGCTATCCAAAAACCTCCTGTGCACTATTTTGTTTTTAAACCTTATAAGTGGAATTATAATGTATGTTTTTTCTAACATATTTTATTCAGCATCATCTTTTTTAGATCTCTCTATGAAGCTGTGTATAGTTCTAATTCATTAATTTTTATTGCTGTATTTTTTACAGTTTTTTCCTTCTCTTGTAGGAATTTGTTGTTTCCATTTTTTGATGATTATCAATATTGTTACTCTGTGAATTTTTATACACGTCTTTTCCTGGACATATATGCCTATTCCTAGGATATAAATCACTAGATCATAGAACACGCATAAATTCAGCTTCAGCTTTCCAAGCTGTTTATACCAAGTGACAAACCCACCAAAAATGGATGAAAGCTGCCGTTGTGCCACATTAACATTTACTAGAATGTGTGATTTGTTCTTTTTGACATTTCTAGTGTGTAAGTTGTCTTTTTTTTTTTTTTAACATTTTACACCTCTACCTCAAAAATATGAAACTTCTGTTTCCTTCAGATTTTCACCATCATTTCGTATTCTCAGCATTTTTAATGTTAAATATTCTGATGAATATATAGTAGATTTCATTGTGGTCTTATTTGCATTTCCATGATAAATAATACTACTGAGAATTTTTCATGTGATCCCTGTTTCTCATGTATCTTGCTTTGTGAACTCTCTGTTCAAATATTTTACCCATTACTAAATTGAGGGTTTTGTCTTTATAATATTGAGTAGTATCAACTATATATAAATGCTATATACCAGTCTTTTGTCAGATATATTTGTGAATATTTTCTCCTAGCCTGTAGCATATCTGTTTGTTTTCTTGTGTCCTTTTGTAATCAGATTTTTCCCTTATAATGAAGTGTAGTTTATTGTTTTTAATGTGTTTTTATTTTGCTATTTATAAGTTGAGATTTCATGCCTATGAGTCATAAATATAGCCTTCTACTTTTATTTTTCATTATAAAAACTTTATTGACTTAGCTAATATATTTAGTTTTTGTGTATGTCTTCAAGTAATTTTTATGTGTACTGTGAGGTAAAGATTGAAGTGATTTTTTATACATATCCAAATGTTACAGTACCATTTGTTGAAAATATTTTTATTCTCCTATTGGATTGCTTTGGCATATTTATCAAAAATCACATAAAATTTTAAGTCTATTTTTGGGATCTCTCTTATGCTCAATTATTCTAGATTTTTACCCTATGTAACTATCACTCTCTTTTGATTACTGTAGATTTATTGTAAATCTTGAAGTCAGGTAGTGTAAGTCTTTCAATTTCATTTTTTCTTAAGATTATTTTAATATTTGGGCCATTTTATATAAATATTAATTTTAGAATTAACCAATTGCTACAATAAAAACTTGTTATAAATATAGTTTGGAATTGCATGAGGCTTATAAAACAATTTTGGAGTAATCCTCGTCTTATAAATACTGAGTCTCTAAACAGTAGGTCATTTCATTACTTTCCTGTTTTTCAATCTTTCTCAGTAGTATTTTTGTAATTTGCAGTGTACGGTTTTTAGATAAGTTTTGTTAAATGCATCTCTTAATTTAGCTTGTTGGTGATATTTTAAGGGAATAAATATTTTTCTTTTATATTTGATTCCTTTGCTTTTAGTATATAAATGTATTTATTTTTGTATATTAACCTTATGTTCTGTGACACTATTAAATTGACTTATTAAAGTAACTTTTAGAAATTTTTAGGTTAGAAATTTGTAAATGTTGAGATTTTCAAAAGTGACTTTAGAATCAGCTATTTCTATCTTTAATTCCATCAATTTTGCTTCATGTGGTTTTACAAATATAATTTGTATGTCTTGTACTTGAATTTACATTTTTATCATTATAAAATATTCTTTTTTTATCTCTGTCAGCTAACTTTGTCTTAAGGTCTATTTTATCTGATATTAATATAATTATTTCAGCCTTTTTATGCTGATTGTCCACATGCTATGTCTTCTGTTTATCATTTATTTTCTACCTATATTTGCTTTTATAGTTAAGATATTTCTTGTACACAGTATGCAGGCAAATAATGCTTTTTGTGACCATTTGACAATCTCTACATTTAATTTTTGTAACATTTAAATGACATTTAAACATTATAGATAACATTTAAAATAAATGAAAATTAATAATAAATATTTTATTTATTTTATAGTTCACATACATTGTAATATTTATATTATTTTAATGATTTTATATTAATAGGAAAATAATTAAACAATAATAAAACATTTAACATAAACTAATAATATTAATTTTATTCTTTGGTTTCTTAGATTTCCCTTTCCCTGTTTACCCTTGGCTGCCTTTTGAATTGTTTGACTCTCGAAATTTCATTTTAAATTATTTATTATATTTTAGCCACACCTTTTTGCATTATTTTTCTAATGCTTGCCATAGGCAATAATATGGGTTAACCTTTTACAGTTTATTTAAACCTAATATTGAACCACTTCAAGTAAACAGGGGAAAACTGTAACCATGCATGACCATTTATCTGCCCACAAAATTTTGCACTAAAATTGGCATATTATGTTTACATAAATAAAATAGTTACATTACAATGTTAGTATTATTGCCTATACCAATAGTTATTCATCTTATTAATCCTGCTTTGTATTCATTAACCTTTTCAAATTTGTAAATTTATGCTTTT
The DNA here is from genome assembly GCF_003255815.1 of Theropithecus gelada. Lineage (NCBI taxonomy): Eukaryota > Metazoa > Chordata > Mammalia > Primates > Cercopithecidae > Theropithecus > Theropithecus gelada. Next base: position 50,976,057 of record NC_037677.1, read on the forward strand.
CACCAAATTTGTAAACTTTTTGGCCATTTTTTCTTGCCACGTTTTCTCTTTTTTCTTTTCTGGTACTCCAATTACTGATATGTTACATCTTTTTATATTGTTTCACAATTACATGAAGCTATGTTTCTAGGTATCTAATCTTTTATCTTTTAGACTGTTCTTCAAGTCGGATAATTTTTATTTAAAATCTTCAAATTTTCTTACCATTTCTTTTGTCATCATACTTCTGATGTTTACTCAATCCCAGTGGGCTTTTTGGGGGGAAGACTTTATCACAGGATGTGGGGCTCTTTAACTCTTACTCTCTGTTTTCTAGGACTTACTCTTTATTTGCTAGTGGCAATATTTGCTTCACACTCTGGTTTTTCAAGTCAGTAAGACTACACATTTTCTTCATAGTCTGAATCATCCTACAAAGCATTGACTATGGCCTACTCTCAAGCTACATTCTGTAAAAAATAAATCATGGAATTTCATTCAGTTTCATTTCTTCTTTCAAGTTCCAACTCTCCTCCAGTGACTGCAGATATTGTTCACTCTCTATTGCCTTCAGGTAGATATGTTACTTTTTTCCAGAATTTGTAGTTGTTATTTATAAGAGAGTTGGTGTGATAGGAACTTTCTTGGTCATACTGGAAACAGAACATCACAACTTTTTAATATATATTTTAAAAATACAGTTGAAATATCCTCTCTGATATGAGACTTAATATACATACATACATTTCCTGTAATTCTAATGCTGGCTTCATTTTATTCTAGTTTTCTTATAATTTTTAGTTTTATTAAATTGTGATCAGAAACTTTTATGTATCCCCTTTTATTTCATTTAATTTATTGACATTTACTTTGTTGTCCAAAATGTGGCCAATTATTGTAAATGTGTCCTGAACTCTTGAAAATAAAGTGTATTCTCATATGTTTATTGCAGCACTATTTACAATAGCAAAGACATGGAACCAACCCAAATGCCCATCGGTGATAGACTGGATAAATAAAAGGTGGTACATATACACCATGGAATACTATGCAGCCATTAAAAAGGAAAGAGATCATATCCTTTGCAGGCACATGGATGAAGCTGGAAGTCATCATCATAAGCAAACTAACACAGGGACAGAAAAGCAAATAACTCATGTTCTCATTCATAAGTGGGAGTTGAACAATGAGAACACATGGACACAGAGAGGGGAACGACACACATCAGGGCCTGTTGGGGGATGGCAGTTGAGGGGAGGGAACTTAGAGGAGAGGTCAATAGGTGCCGCAAACCGCCATGGCACATGTATACCTATGTAATAAACCTGCATGTTCTGCACATGTATCCCATTTTTTTGGAAGAAGTGTCTTTAAAAATTTGCATGACAAAAAAGAAAATAAAGTGTATTCTGTGCTTCTAGAGTAAAAATTATTATATACGTATATTTAATTCTTATATAAGTTGTTAAATATGTTACTTTGTTTTCTATATCTTTATATGTTTACAAACTAATGTATCATTTTTTTCTGTTTATATATTTTTTCTTTAAACATGTATATTATTTTATATAATCATATATATACATACATATATAGAATCACTTTTTTTTCAATTTTTGATGCTAATAATAACTTATGTTTTCTTTAACAATCTTTGAGTCAAATCAGCTTTTCCTACTGTTAAGACTGCAAACCTTCTTTATTAAATTTTGTATGTAGTTGTCTGCATCCTATGGTCAAATTTTATATTTTATTTGATTCTAAGGCAAATTGTTTTATATGTATCTATTTTACATGACTTCAAATTGAAGTTTTGCTTTGTGATTTAATATAAATTATTTTACTTTATACAGAAATCTGTCATATTTACATTTAATGATATTAGATATGTTTGCTCTTAGTTCAGTAATGTCAGTTTGCATTTTATTTTCGGATTTGTGTTACTATTTTGACAATGGAAAGTTTTGGTCACACACCGTGGCTCACACCTGTAAACCCAGCATTTTGAGAGGTCAAGGCAGGTGGAATTCTTGAGCCAAGGAGTTCAATACCAGCCTAAGCAACATAATGAGACCTCACCTCTACAAAATATATTTCTTTTTAAATTAGTCAGACATGGTGGCATGTGCCTATAGTCCCAGCTACTGGGGAGGCTGAAGTGGGAGAAGTACTAGAGCCCAGGAGATTAAGGCTGCAGTGAGCGGTGCACTCTAGTCTGGGCATTAGAGTGAGAACCTGACTCTCAAAAAAAAAGGAAGTTTGGTATACTGTTCTGGTATATTATTATATTTTTATATAGCAGCCCAAACTCTATTTTTTAGAGTATATCATCTACAAATAAATACAAATTAATGTTTTCTCTTTCTTCCTGTTTCTTTTTACCTTTAATTTCATCAATCACTTTTACCATATTAATTTCATCAATCTTCTTAATGTTTATCATTTTGTTCTTAAATTTACACATGCCCAATTCTTGTTTTATCAGATTTAAATATCTTTTGATTCCTAAGTGTACTTATGAATCCTAAATATATTTATTTATACTGCCTATCACACTCAATTATCCCTTTCTTCAAAACTCAGGAACAATTTACATAAGTGAAAATGCCTTTTTAGACACTAGACATCAGAAAATGAAGTCCAGCGGTCACTCGGAGATGGAAAATAAACAAATGAGTCCTCTTATTGCCCATTCTTAATGCTTTGAGAGCATTTCCATGCCATAATGAGGGACTGTGAAGCCAAGTATACCTGGAAGAATTATTAAGCAGAGATGAAATTCAGTCTAAGAAAACTATAATGGCTAAAGCTCACTGAACACAGTATAATAAGACGACACAGAGCAAAGCTCTGTAGAACTGCACAAGTTTCCGCAGACAATTTCTATATTCAACAAAGTACTGGGTTATATAATACATTCATATGAGAAAACTATTCAAGACTGGGAAAAGAATCACCTGAAATAAATTAGAGGGAGTTGTACCTGTCATACTAAGAGAGCAAAGACTAATGCCTGTTCCCACCAGCTAGACTGGAAATAAAAGTGCTAAGTCTCACCTGAAGCCAGCAAGTTTCAGAGGCTCAGCCAAGGCCCTCAATATAGGACCTGGGTTTTGCTGCTTCAGGGCCCAAGGGTTCTTCAGTTTTCAGATGATGAATGCTGCCAGCACCGGGTCCTTTCTTTCAAGGCAGTGGGTTCCCTTCTGGCCCAGGGTGTGTCTAGAAATGTCTGGGAGCTAGAGTCTGAAACACGGGCCTCACAACTCTGACCAGTGCCCTATCTTGCTGTGGCTGAGCTGGTATCCAAGATGCAAGACAAAATCCTCTCCTCTCTTCCATCTCCTCTCCTTAAGGCGAAAGATGGGGTCTCTTTTGGAGCCACGAGCTTTGCAGCCTGGGGTAGGGGAGGGGCAATGCCAGCACTCCCTTGGCTGCCCCAGCTGGTGTCCCAGTATGTCGCGTGCCCCACCAGCCCACTGTCTCTGGACCTGGTTCAGCACCAGGCCTCGCCTAAGAGTTGCAGTCCTCGTGGCCAAGACTGCCTTTCAAGTTTTCTTGGTGACAGAGAGTGCCGTAGCCCTGGGTGGCAAGGTTTGCAGGTACTATTGTTCTGGCCACTGGTATCAGCAATTCCCCTCTGGCTAAGGCTGGTTTCAGTGCTCCCTCCAGGGACAGGCATCAGATCAGTTTGGTCTGGTTTTCCTTCCTGCTCTATTAGGACAGCACTGAGTTCATTGCCTCACAATTGCTGTGTTCTCCCTCTCCCAGGGCCCAGAGAGGCTCTCTGTACCACAACAACCTGGGGAGGGAGGGGTGATATTAGAGATTCAGGACTGTTTTTTCTTTTACTTCACTGCCTCTTGCAGCGATTTGAAGTTAAATCCAGGTGCTATGAGAATTCACCTGATTTTTCGTTCTTAATGAAGGTATTTTATTCTGTGTAGATAGTTGTCAACTTGGTGTCCTTGCAGAGGAGCTTTCTATTCCACTACCTTGCTCCATCTCTGTCTGGAAAGTTTTCTTAAATGATAAAGTTCAAGACAAATTTAATTAAAAAACATTTTTAGTTGTCCAATTCATGCATTTTTGGTATCTCCCTTGCCTGTTTTCATTTTTTCATAATGCTTTAAAGAACAGTTATTTAGATCCATTTCATTTTGATGCCCTTTTTTAGCAATGCATATTCTCCTGTTATTATTAATAATTTTGCCTTCATATCTGTGATTGTTCTTGTCCTTCTGTTTCTTTTCCTATATCTTTTATCATATTCTATTCTAGTTTTGCCATCTCGCCCTAAGTTTCTGTGTCTGCCTATATCTGCTTGATTTTATTGACTTTTAAATTAAATTTGAAATTGCACAGAGACATACTTGTTTAGGACTCTCTATGCTGTTATTCTTAATATTGTTATGGTGACTATGCTTCCTATGCACTTTAGCTTTACTTATTGTTTCTCATGTCATCTTTCATCCCATGATTGTCCTTTTTTGATTACATATTTCTGAAGGAAGCAATTCATTTTCTGAAGCCATTATTTTTACCAAGTTTATTGAATGAAAGGCTAGATCTGTGCCTCATATTAACAGACATATTCCCTAAAAATCAAGACAGTCCATGTGGCTACTTTTGTCTTTTGTGAGTAACCAGTAGATGGAAACAGGTAGAAGATTGAAGGACCAATTATAAACTCTTATTTCTTCATTTCTTTTGACATCCTTTCCACAACGGTCAACATTTTTGGAAGACTGTGTGTTATTATTCTCATTAACTTTATTGTTTTGGCTTGGTTTCCATTAGACAATAAAGAAAAGGCTATTTTATATGTCCAACTTCAAATTAGAAGTTCACAAGAATCATTTACAAGTGTGGGGAATATTATCTTGTATTCTTATAAATATTCTGTTCTTAGAACTAGACCACAGATGTTGCAATATAAGAAACCAGATTTTGCAATATAAGAAACAAGAAACAAGATTTTGCTGTTATGGCAATCTAAATTTTCTGAGTATCTTGCCTAAAAGAAGGAGGGGAATGTCTCACTGTGGTAGGAGAAAATGTGGTATCAGGTAAACATACTTGCTTATATTCTAAAATAATTTCTCACATGGTCTGCAATTCCTTTTCTATTTTTTTCTTCAACTTTTAAGTTCCAAGGTACATGTGCAGGATGCGCAGCTTTGTTACGTAGGTAAACCTGTGCCATTGTGGTTTGCTGTACAGATCAACTGATCACCCAGGTATGAAGCCCAACATTTGTTAGCTATTCTTCCTGATGCTCTCCCTCCCCCGCCCCCCACTACTACTTTTCCAAGAAGTGATGAGCAAGATAGCTGAGGAGAAGCTGTGTATCTAGGTCTGAGCTTAGGCATAAAGAATACCAGATTGGCTGCTGACTTTTTAACATCTGTTGATATCACGAGAACAGCAACAAAAAAATCGGAGACTTAAAATATTGTAGTAAAGGCCCAAGGAAATGATGCATTATTCTTTACCTTTTGTTGATATATCTTCTTAACTTTCCTTTTGGTTGAGATCCAAGGCGAGTTCTATGGCCACACATATCAATTTACCAGAGAAAATCGCTATCTGAATGCATCATACTAGGCAATCAAAATGGGAGGCTTTGCTGTGCATGCATTTTGGGGTGTGTGTAAGCCGATCCTTTGAAATGGGCCTTGACGGAGACTCTCATAGGCTCTAAAGAGCATACTGATGGATAAGATGTGGGTGGAGAAGGAAAATTGGAGAATGATGCCTAGATTTCTTGTTCGAACAGTGAAGTGGATAGTTACATCTTTTAGTGAAATCAAAAATACAGAAGTGGCAGCGGGTCTGAGAGTATAAAAAATGAGTAAAGTTTTGGACAAGGTAAATATCAAGTGTCTGAGGGATATCATGGTGATGTCCAGTAGGCAGTCGGATATATGGTCAAGGGCTCAAGAGGGGGTTGTGGGCTGGAAAAGAGATTTGGAAGTCATCATCATTATGCCAAGGGCTTGTCAAATAGAAAATCAAGCAAAGGCCCCAAGATTCATTCTATATCAAACACACCAAACAAAACACCAGGAAATTCTTTCTGCAAACAGTGCATTTCTCTCTGAGGAAGGACGTTCTAATAGTGGGAAACTTTAAGGTTTTAAAATCCATTGCAGTCCCCTTGTGAGGTGTAGCTTTTGATAAGTGATAATATTATCTCTGTGCCTGTAACATAAAAATCTATATTTAACCAAGTAAAGTCATAATGCAGATAGTAAAGAGAAACCAGTACACAATATTTTAACTTAATGAAACCAACTTAAGTATTTCATCCTGGTCTCTGTAACTATTGACATAACCTTTAAAGAAAGGAAGTTATGAGAAAAAGTGGGAAAAGGAAGACTTCAAATTTGTGTATAAGTTTGTGTGTTTTTATTGTAATAAAATATAAATAACATAAAATTTACCTTTTTAACCATCTTAATTTGTACATTTAGTGGTTAAGTATATTCTTAACGTCGTACAACTATCACCATTATGAGAAATTACTGCTAAATGGGTAGAGAGAGATTCCATTTGGCCTCCCCCACCAAAGAAAAAGTTCTGAAACTAGATAGTGGTATATGTATTTTAGGTAAAGTTTTATTTTAACAAGAAGCAAAGTAAAGTAAAAATTTATGGCCTTCAGAATGGAGAGGTTTGAGATCAAATCCTTCTCTTTCAAGACTGGGATCTGCCCCTCTGTGTGAGGCATCTCTCAAGGCTTCATTTTATCTTCTATAAAAGGGAATAATAGTATCAAAAGTATAGGTTTGTTATGATGATAAAATCAAATTGTGTGGATGTATGTGTTTATTACAAAATAGGCATTTAACACATGTCAGTTTATTTCAACTACTGGCCTCTGCCCTTAAAGCCTAAAGGGAAGTTGTGTGTGTTTCTTGATAACTGTACAACAGCCAGCCATCCCCTGGCAGTGCCCTGTTCTTCAAAGTTTAGCATCTCACAGGCAAAGGAAAATAGTTGAATCGAAGGAAGCAGTCAAATGAATGGCAAAGGTTTACCATGTCCTAATGGCAGAAAGGCAAGTTCATAGAATATTATGTAAATGAATTTTGAAATGTTGCAAAGAGATTTAGAGGCTCTGCAGAATTCCGGGAGAAGTTGCTGAAGTAGTATGGAGCTTAATCATTAAGAGATAATGAGGCTACAGTTGAGAAGTCTAAAGAAGGATTAGATATCTTACTGACGAATTAGGAGAAAAACAAAAGGCAGAGAGGACAGAGAGAGACAGAAACAGAGATTGATTTAGACAGATTTAGGCATGCATGCAGTCTATTTTTCTAGAGAAAGATGCAACATCATGTTTATCCAAAGGCCAGGGAAATGGGTTAATCAGGATGGGGGCCTGGCTTTTCAATTTCCTGGAAACACAGCTTTAAGAAAGGAGAGGTCTTGAAGATCTTCGGGGCTGAGGGGAGGGCGGTGACTGTATCTCCAAGAAACAAAGAGAGAAGAAATGTTACCTACTAATCACAAGAGTGATTTGTTACAATGCTACCCCTCACTGTTTGGAGCTAAAAGAGTAAGTTTTAAATTTGCTAAAAAAAAAAAAAAAAATCAACTTTTCTGGTCATTGTTCATTCATTCATTCACTGATGCATTAATTTATTTAATCAATAATTAAAATTTAAAAATCTATTATATGCAAGATCAAAGATATTCCAAAACTTTTCATTAGGTATTGAGTAATATAAAAAAATAGGAAGGAGGAAAGACAAAATTTTAGCGTGAGAGAAAGGGTCAGACACAAATGTAGGGAATTCAGAAAATTGAATCTGTTTTCAGACATACCTGAATGTGGAGTCAGGAGACACAAATGAACTTCCCCAAGTGCACAGTTCCCACACAGATAGATCTTACTTTTAATAAAACGATCAATTATATAAAACGATCAATTATAAAACTTGGCTATATGTGCTTTGAGGCTTAACTAATATTTTCTCAAAAACACAATTCCATGAATGGTAGATCATTTCAATGTTTTATCTATAAATACCTCATTAATCCCCTATGTGTCAGGAAACAAAACTATTAGTGGTTCTGCAAGTATGCTGTGCATTTTCCTGTGATGTCGCCAGGGCTCTGGTTTAGAAATACTGTGTTAATTGGGTTATGGTGAAGTTACATTTAACTGTGGAAATTCAGCTAAACAACTCACAGGAAAAGGTTGCGGTGAGCCGAGATCGCGCCATTGCACTCCAGCCCGGGCAACAAGAACGAAATGGGGGGGAAAAAAAGGTTAAAGAGTGGGGAAGAAAGAGAGAGAAAATTCTTGAACAGCTAACATTGAGCCCATGTGACATTTTGCTCAAGGAGATTATGTCCAAGAGTGAGCATGAGATTGTAGTAACCCCACTGGTCTCATCCCCAAATATCTATTGTTCATAGAATGAAGGGCAGTACTTCTACTGTTAAAAGTGATTTCTCAGTTAAAGAGTTAGGGGAAGTTTTTTGAGATGGGAGTGTGAAGGGAATTCTCCAGGGTATGGAAGTCAGAGTCATTGTCCCATCTCCTGGAGCCGCTTTAGTCTTTAAGATTTATCTTTTGGAACTATTGGTTTCTTCTGTAATATGGATTTTCCAATGAAAACACCTCTCTACTTCTCCCTTAAAACTCCCACTTTGCTCCTTGATGACCCAACTTTCCTGATCCTTGTCTCTGGATTCTTAGTACAACTAGGATTCTGATGCAAATCTCTGGGTGGCCCTGCCATGCTCTCCCCTGTCAGTGACAGCAACCAGAGGTAGGGCTGTCCTCTTGTTTCTTTTAGGGTATTATTTTTTTAACCACATAGGTACAAATTGATATTATTTCAGCACTAGAGATTTGATATTATCACATCTACAAGATGACTTTGATAGATATTTAAGGACTAGATAAAGTTTTTAACCCATAACAAGTACATATTTTCTATGAGAAAATGCATTCTTCTTCAAGAAATTATCTTCTCTATTATGTGGCAGGGTCCACTTGTAAAGAATTCTGTATGAAAATAGAATCCAGTTTAATCACTGAATTATTTTGTTCATAATAGCAGAAAAAATCTAGGAACTACAAGCAAAAGTATACCCCCTTTAAATAATACTGAGAGGTCTTTACTTTGAATAAAGTAAAAAGCTTTGGCTTCTGATGGAAGAAAAACATTACATAGTATTATCTCTGATACATGCTTTGTCATTAGTACATACTGCATTTAGGGATCACTGGCTTGCATGAAACAGGAAACCCTGCGAGAAAAGAGGCCCACATATTTCTTTATGTGAACTACTATCTTTATTTGAATTTAAGTGAAGCCAGGCATGGTAACTCACCTGTAATCTCAGCACTTTGGGAGGTTGAGGAGGGCAGATCACCTGATGTCAGGAGTTCAAGAGCAGCCTGGCCAACGTGACAAAGCCCCATCTCTACTTAAAAAGAAAAAAATTAGCTGGGCATAGTGGCTCACGCCAGTAATCCCAGCTACTCAGGAACCTGAGGCATGAGAATTGCTTGAACCCACGTGGAGGTTGCAGTTAGCCAAGATCTTGCCACAGTACTCCCGCTTAGGCAACAGAGTGAGACTCCATAACAACAACAACAACAAAAGAATTTAAGTTGCCATCTATTATAGCGTCATTATTTTATGTATTACTGAAGAAAAAAATGCAGTCCAATTCTGACACTGTGCTTTCTTATGTAGAAATTTTATTTTAAATATAGCTAGACATAGAATCCTAATATACATCATGCTTCTCAATTCCATAACTTTCTGAATATATAATATCTTTTGTTTTAAGCCTCGGTCATTGTGTATTCTTTTCAAGGACATTTTAAATGGCAGCTAAGCTTACCACATTTAGTACCAAAGATGTGTGTAATACAAAGTCAAAATGATGATACTATGAATAGCTATGACCACATTGCCCACATCAAGCAATAACAACCTACCCCACAAGTAACTTCTGGCCTGCTTGGCTGATGTGGATTGAAATACTCCATCAACTCTAAGGATTATCAGATTTCATCAATTGGTACTATGTAAACATAATGTGCATCTTGGAATTTTTGAAATAGTACTCATATAATAGAACAAGCTCTCTGCTTTGATTGTGGTGAACGTCTTAAACTTAAAGGTAGCTTTGCTCCAGTCAAATAATGGACAAATATGTGGGACAAGAATTAATGCTGAAGAAATTGATTCCAGCATTTAGAAATGTGTCACCATGACAGGAAAATCATTACCTCCAAGGGATTTGCTGCTTGTACCTGGTAACAGATACCAAGCCTGCCCTTATAGAAAGAATACAGTGATGTAGTGAAATGTTGAGAACTGAGAGGGCAAGCTGTTTCTGGTAACATTGGTGGCTAACACTTGCTTAGGCAGGGTTTGTCACGCATTATTTCTATTAGACTTCATAGCAACCTTTTGAGTTAAGAGCCTTGTTAGTATATCTTATTGATGAGGAGCTGAGACACAGAAAGGTAAAATAACTTGCCTGATATTCCAAAGCTAGTAAACAGAAACACGGAATTCAAAAGTAAGCAGTCTGATGGCAAAGCTCAAGAGTATTTTCTACTCTTCTGTACTGTCTCCAGGCAAGTTAGCTTGGGCCAGTAGCCATTCTCTTTATGTGCCAGGTGTTCATAAATTAGGCATTTGTGAGTTGGGAAGTGGCTCTGCAACTTTGGCTTTATATCAGAAACCATCACAACTCTCTACTGGCTTTGCTGTGGAATCAGTCAATGCAGGTGCACTTGGTATTAGAATGATTGAGAGTGAATTCAAAGCACTCATTTGTTTTTATTTATATGTTTTTCCTAGGAATTTTTTGTTTATGGCCTTTTAAAATTATTTTTTAATTATAAAATTAATAGATCTCATTGCTTTTTTTTTTTTTTTTTTTTTTTTTGAGACGAGGTCTTGCTCTGTCGCTTAAGCTGGAGTGCAGTGGCATGATCTCGGCTCACTGCAACCTCTGCCTCCTGGGTTCAAGAAATTCTCCTGCCTCAACCTCCTGAGTAGCTGAAACTACAGGTGTGCACGACCACATCCAGCTAATATTTGTATTTTTAATAGAGACAGGGTTTCACCATGTTGGCCAGGCTGGTCTCATTGCTAAAATTTTACACAATATAGAAGCATGCAATATAAACATGAGAGATATTCCTTCTCCCCTTCTTCACTATTCCAAGGGTAACTCAATGTTAACACTTTTCTATTTATCTTCTATGATGACTTTTATATTCAAATACATATACATTTTAAGTTTTATTAAAATTATACCAAATTATTTATATTTTTGTGAAACTTGCCTTTCTACTCACCAATATAGTATCAAAAGAGAAACTCAGTTGGATCCATGTCAGGTAATAATGGAAATTATTGGTTCGTGTATTCCAAGCAAAGATTGAATGACTGAGTGATAAGAAAAGAAGGATGGAGCTGGGCCTCATATCTCCTGGATCCAATACCTTGAACGCTCCTCTCTAGTCTCAGATTCTCACAGATTGTCAGTTTGATTGGTCTCTTTTATTGCAAAGTAGATTACAAGATGAACAATATGGGTACCAACAATTCCCAAGTAGGGCACTGGAGGAAAGCCAGTCATTCTTTCGCAGTTACACTTCAAGAAATCCAAAGTATGACTCAGATTGATTCAACTTGTGTTAGGCATTCATCTCTATGTCAAGCAAGTATATGTAGGAGACTGGAATATCATGACTGGCACACCTTTATTCAGGTACCCTATCCTGGAACATTTAATAGCAGCCTAAGGAACAGTATCATAGTAAATACCCTAGCTTCCACTCAGCATCTACAAATCTGCTCTGCTTAAAGGTTTCTTCTTGGTGCTCATGTATCTGGCTACACCAGGGCATTTTGCAAGACAATAAAGTGTATTGATTACCTTCTGTTTTATATTTCTTCCTTATACTAATTATCTTGAATGATTCTTCCTCATCTCTGAATCCTGCCTCCAAGGATAACAGCAATAAAAAAGTTAAATAAATTGCTAATTTATATAATGACCTGTTTATGTATTAAATTTAGAGTTAAGTAAATGGCATCAAGAAGGATGAGTACCAAGGCTTCCCTTCTCCTCACTTCTCATGGTTTCAATGTATGTGCATTAATTTGCTGCTCAAGTTCCAAGTTGTCCAGGAACATTGACATGTACAGAGATTTGTTTTTATCCACAAGTAGCTCTTGTTCAGCTCTTTATAGTCAAAGAAATAAAACTAATATGCTTTATTCTCTGTAATTTATTTACATGCTTAACATGTTTTAAAACTCCTTATGTTTCAGGTCTTGTTTTAGATATGGAAATGTAGGAATACAGTAGTTTGTGGTTATTTATTTGTGGTTTTGCTTTCCACAGTTTCAGTTAACTGTTCCTCCATGGTCTGAAATATTAAATGAAAAATTCCATAAATAAAAAATAGTTTTAAATTGTGTGCCTCTCTGAGTAGCCTGATGAAATCTCATGCCCTGCCACTTCTTTTCACAAGGGAGGTGAAGAGGTGAATCATCTCTTTGTCAAGCATGTCCATGCTGTATATACACTATCTGTTCCTTAGTCACTTAGTTGCCCTGTCTGTTATTAGATAGATCACAAGAAGAAAAGGGGCAAGTGAAGTACAGTAAGATATTCTGAGAGAATGAGAGCGAAAAACCAAATTCACACAATTTCATTACAGTATACATTTAAAATTTGTCTATTTTATTATTAGTTTTTAAAATCTCTTTGTATGCTTAATTTACAAATCAAAGTTTATTGTAGGAATATATGTACACCTACAATATAAGAATAAAGTTAGTACAGAGAGTTCAGTACTATCTACAACTGCAGGCATCCACTGAGGTTCTTGGAATGTATGTTCTACTGATAAGAGGGGACTACTGTTCATATAAAAATGAGCCATTTGTCCTAGGAGCTCCTAAGCTAGTTGAAGAGACCAAGATGCAAACAAGTTAACAGGGCATGATGATGTTACAGCAGAGGCATGTGCAAAGCTTGGTGGGGCCACAAAACAGATAATGTTCCTCCAGGTTTGAGGGAAGACTTCTAGTATGTTTTTCTAATAGTAAAAATATGTTACTTGTGGTCAGAGAATGTTTTTCCTTGAGGTCTTTTAATGCTGTTAAGAAAAATTAGCTAATGTGACCCTCCAGGATCTGGTTCTCCACTTCAATTCCCATGCTCTGCCTCCTACACTCTAGCTATATTAGTCTTCACTCAGTGCACTAATAATTCACTGCTTTTACACTGCATGTTGGCATTGCCTGAAAAGCTTGTTCTGTGCCTTACATTCTTTACTTAATATCTCCACCTCTGTATCTATCTATCTATCTATCTATCTATCTATCTATCTACCTACCTACCTATCTATCTATCTAATAGCTACATTAGTACTTAGAAGTTCTTCCTCAAGAACTTCAGTCTACACAAATAAGTCAATTCAACTTTTTTTGGTAACATCTATCATGTGATTAGATGAATTATTTGTCCAAAAACGTCTCTTTATCACCAAGTCATCAAGTCAAAAGCTCTTTGATAGGAAGACAATGTTTTTTCACTTACCACAGTATAACCTCTGTCAATTATGATGTCTAAGACATAGTCAAAACTCAAGATACAGTAAAAGTTAAAAAATTATGAATAAATGAGCTTGGTAATATGAGGCAGATGAAATAGGAAAATATTTTAGGGGGAATAGAGGTTATTATATTCAATGTCTTTAATAAACAAAAATTATTCCATGTTCTAGAGATTGTATGTAATTTGGCATGTCTTAAATTTAGAGTGTCAAAGTAAAACCAAGAGAAGATAAGGCTGGGGAGGGGCTTATCATCAAGATTCTTGAATGACAAACCAAAGAGCTTGCAATATTTTTTCTGTTGACAGAGGATAACTACTGAAGGATTTTAAAGAGAAGTGGTATAAACTTATTTGGGCTTACAAAATAATACCATTACCAAAACATAAAGAAATTTCAGGAAATAGAAGACATTTGAAGACTAGTAAAATGACCTGTGTAGTTGAGGCAGACTCTAAGTACTTGAATATTCATGTAGATAGGAGGAATGTATATAATGTTAAGAAAGGGTAAGACTTTCTATTTTCTGATTTGAATGCCTTACAGCCTGATTGCTTTAAAAGTAGAGTAGAGATTATCACTCTAAAGATAAGTATATGGGTCATTTCTCCACTATATGAAAGAATGTATTATTGTGTCTTTAATTTGCATGAGAAACCTGGAGCCACAAGACATTATATTAAAATATACTTGTGGAATTGACTTCTCAAGACAGTATCAGGATTTCTGCTGACCCATTCCCCAGAAAAAACTAGCAGATTTTTTCTTTAAATAGCAATGTAAAGCCTTTAGACATGGTGCAAGAACAAACACCAAATGAAGAATCATATATTAAAGAAAAAAAATTTAAAGTTTAATAAGAAAAGTAAAAATCTGTAGTAATTGAAACAAGACTCTTTCCTTCCTCCCAGCTCAGTGAGATGGAGATTACACTCTAGAAACTTTAGCCAAGAACACAGAATACTCTCTGTCCCAAGCTCCCAATCAGACTTTCTTCTTATGAGGAGCAGAATGTCAGTATTTTTCATCATTCTCTCAGTTATCTGTTTCTGAGGCTAAATCTGAGTGAGTGCAGTTAAGAAGTGGGGGCTCCCTTCTTCCACCAGCTTCTTGCCTTGTGAAATGGAGTCTGCATCTTGAATACCGGATGCTGAGATATAGGAGCCCTGATCACTCTTGATATAGTATGTGAGGTGATGGTTCCATGCTATCAGAGGCAGGCCAAGAAGACCTCAGGCAGCTCCGACCCCATTCCTGCCCAAACCCTCAGGTCCTAGAGTAGGGGCATCAGAGAAAAGTTGGCCATTGTCCCTACCCTAACTTTAGAGTTTTGGCCAGAAACTTTGATATGGAGTTGGGGAGAGAATAGGACCTTAAAACAGAAAGCTCCTAATCTCTTTCTCAATAACTGACTTCATTTGCCTTAGAGTGTAGAAAAGGGCCCTCTCCAAGAGAAGTTCTTTGGTGAAAAGACAATATTCCTTTATTCACCACAGTATATCCCATAGAGGCTGTAGAAAAAGGCAACTGAGGTGAGAGTCAAGATACAGGCTAAACTGTGGACTGGCTAGTTTTCAAGAGAATACTGGAGAACAATATGACTGGGAAGAATCTTTCCGAGGTCAGAAAAAAATACCAACCATTGACCTCAGAACATATTCCTTCAAAGGGACCTTAATTTGATGGGATTAGTTTGCAGAGGGATTTATGTTCCAGAGCAGTTTCGAAAACAACAGTAGGAATGATTTGACAATTGGTTGGAGTTTAACAACCAGGTGTGGTTGGGGAAAAAGAGGAATGGAGCCCTACCAAAATTTCAGGGTAAATGTGAATATATCCGAAGATGTGCTTCCTTGAGGAGCAATGCAGAGAGCTTAGTACTATAGGAGGGAGGAAACCTGACCCATAAAGCAGGAAAAAAGTAGGTAACAAATTGCCTGCAAGAGCTACCAGATGTTGATATTATCAGCAAAAGACTAAACATGTTCACAGGTCTAAAGAAAACCATGATTTAAAAAGTAAAGTAACATCTGGTGGCAATGTTCCACCAAATAGAAAATGTCAATGAAGAGAAACTATAAAAAAATACTGAAATGGAAATTCAGAAGTTGGAAAGAACAGTAGCTGAAATAATAATCTCCTTTGAGGGGCTCAGATTTTAACTAGTAGAAGAAATAAGCAAGCATAAATGTATATGATACAGATTATGTAAGCAGAATAACAGAGACAAAAAAATTGAAGAAAAATGAAGGGTGCCTCAGAGAAATGTGGGAGACCACTAAGCACACGAGCATACACATGACAGGCCCTCTAGAAGGAAAGGAGAGAAAGGAATAACACATATTTTTTTTAAATGATGAAAAACTCACAAAATTTATTAAAAAATAATAACCTACACATCCAGGAAGCTCAAAAAACTACAAGAAGAATAAATGCAAATAAATTCATTAACAGACACATCATAGTAAATGTTCAAAGTCAAACATAAGGAGAGAATCATTGAAAGAAACAAGATAAAAATATTCATTACATATGAGAGAATAACAATAATTTTTATAGCTAATTTATTAGCAAAAGTAATAGAAGCAAGAGGTTATGGGGGAACATACTGAAAATGCTCAAAGAAAACATTGTCAGCCAAGAGAAGTCTTGTCCAGCAAGGTTTTCCTTAAAAATTGAAGGGAAAAAAACTTTCCCAGACAAATACAGAGAATTTGCGGCTAGCACCAGTGAAGGTAATTATATAATTACAAAGGATAATATAAATGCACACATTTTCTCCATTCTTCTAACTTATTTAAAAAGTAATAAAATAATATGTATTTAACGTATATTTGGAAATATAATATGTAGAAATGTAATGTGTATGTAATATATTTGCCAAAAATAGCACAGAGTGATGTGGGAGCAAAGCTGTAATGGGATAAATAAAGAAATACAGATGGCAAAGGAAAATTATAGCAATGTATATTTGGGTTTGTAACAGTGAATATAATATGTATAATAATAATAATACCACTGAAAGAGCAGAGGTAAAGAATAATAAAATAAAGGAGTAATGCTTCCATACATTACTGAAATTAAGCTAGTATAAACCTGAAGCTGATTCTGATAGGTTAAGCTGTATATATTAAATCCTAGGCCAACAACTAAAAATTAACTCAACATAAATGCTGAATAATTATTAAAGAAATCAATAGGTTTCATTAGAAGATATTTATTTAATGTAAAGAGACTAGTAGAAGAGGAATAAAGGAACAAAAAAGACAGAAAACAAAAAGCAAAATGGCACTTGTAAATCCCACTATATCAATAAAGGCAGAGATTGTCAGAATGGATTAAAAAACATGATCTCACTGTATTCTGTTCATAAGAGACACGTTTTATATTCAAAGGTACAAATAGATTGAAAGGAAAATAATAGAAAAAGATACATCATGCAAAACTCAGTCACAAGAAAACTATAGTAGCTGCACTGATAATCAGAGAAAATAGACTTTAAAATTTTTTAAAGTTATTAGAGATTAAAGATACATTTTATAATGATAAAAAGTTCAATTCGGCCGGGCTCACACCTGTAATCCCAGCACTTTTGAGAGGCTGAGGCGGGTGGATCATCTGACGTCTGGAGTTCCAGACCAGCTTGACCAACATGGAGAAACCCTACCTCCGCTAAAAATACAAAATTAGCCGGGCGTGGTGGAGCCTGCCTGTAATCCCAGCTACTTGGAGGCTGAGGTAGGAGAATCACTTGAACCCGGGAGGCAGAGGTTGCAGTGAGCTGAGATTGGGCCATTGCACTCCAGCCTGGGCAACAAGAGCGAAACTCTGTCTTTAAAAAAAAAAAAAAAAATTTCAATTCATCTCACGCCTGTAATACCAGCACTTTGGGAGGCTGAGGCGGGCAGATCACGAGGTCAAGAGAATGAGACCTTCCTGGCCAACATGGTGAAACCCAGTCTCTACTAAAAATACGAAAATTAGCTGGGCATGGTAGTGGGCGCCTGTAGTCCCAGCTATCTGGGAGGCTGAGGCAGGAGAATCGCTCGAACCCAGGAAGCGGAGGTTGCAGCAAGCGGAGATCACGCCACTGCACTCCAGCCTGGACAGAGATTCTGTTAAAAAAAAAAAAAAAAAAAAAAGGAATAGATAACAGTTATAACCACATATGCACCTAATAACAGTTCAACAAAATATATGAAGGAAAACTGACAGAAATGGAAAGACAAATAAAATTCAAGAATAATAGTTGGAGCCTTCAAAAGTTCACCATTAATAATTGGTAGAACAAGTAAACAGATGTTTAATGTAGAAATAGAAGGTTAGCACAACCCTATAAACCAACTAGACCTTACGGATATCTATAGAAAATTTTATTAAACAACAGCAGGATATACATTTTTTCTTAAATGCACATGGAATATTAAGTAAGCTTCAATAAACTGGAAATGATAGAAAAAATACAGTGTATTCTTGAACTACAATAAAACAGCACTAGAAATTGATAACATGAAAATATTTGGGAAATCCACAGATTTTTAAATTAAATAACACACTTCTAAATAGTCAATGAGCCAAAGAAGAAATAAAAGGCAAATCAGAAATACTTTGAGGTTGATAAAAATGAGGAGACCATACCAAAAATTATAGGATGCAGATAAAGCAATAGAGGAAAATGTAGAGCTTTATAACAGCAGAAAAAAGAACATAAAACTTAAAGCCAGCAGAAAATAGGAAATAATAAATTTAGAATGAAAATAAATCAAATAGAGAATACAAAAATAGAGAAAATCAATAGAACTGAAAGCTGTTTTTTGAAAAGCTCAACAAAATTGACAAAAAGATAAAAAAGAAAAGATTCAGATTATTAGAATACAAAATGAAATGTGTCATTACTACTGATCTTACAAAAATAAAAAGATTCGTAAGCTAAAACTATGAATAATTGTATGTCAATAAATTAGATGGTAGAGAAAATTGACAAAATCCTAAAAAGACCTAAACTATCATAACTGACTAAAAAAGAAAAAAAACTGAACAAACTTTAACAAATGAAGAGATTAAATTAGTAATCCAAAACACATACACACACACATCCTCCCAACACACACACAACACACGCAAAGAACAGCCTGCATAGATGGCTTCACTATTAAATTTTACCAAACCTTTAAACAATTAATGCCAATCTTCACAAACTCTTCTAAAAACACAGAATAGAAGAAAACACATTTCAGTTGGTTGAAACTTTCTACCTTTCAACCATGTTAAGAGTCCAATATTTCACTGTTACCAAAACCAGAGAGAAATATTACAAGAATAAAATATCGCACAGTAAAGTGTCTTTTATAAAAGACATTTTTATTGTAAAACACATTTTATTGTAAATAAATCATAAAGAAAAAAACTGCAATTATCTCTATTCACAGATGACATGATCTTGTATATAGAAAACCCCTGAGGATCTGCTACAAAACTGTTAGGTCTAACCAAAAAGTTCATCAAGTTTGTAAGATAACGAGAACAATGTACAAATATTTATTGTATTTATATACACTTGCAATGAACAATCTAAATTGAAATTAAGAAAACAAGCCCATTTACAATAACATTTGAAAGAATAATAATACATGGAATTAAATGTAATAAAAGCAGCACAAACCTGTTTTGAACACTACAACGCAGTTGTGAGACCAATTAAATAAGACCTAAATAAATAGAAAATTATCCTATGTTCATGGATCAGATTTAATATTATTAATATGGCATACACCCCAAACTTCTTACAAAGCAAAGGCAAGTAAAATAGTGTGATACTGACACAAAAACAAACATATAGTTTAATAAAATAAAATGGAGAGTCTAGAAATAAACTCATGTTTCTATGATCAACTGATCTTTTTGTCAATGCAGGGTGGGGCGGGAATTTTTTTCCACAAAGGACACTAGGGCAACTGCATGGCCATATGCAAAAGAATGAAGTTGGATCCTTACTTCACATCCTTGATAAATATTAGCCTAAAATGCAACAAGAATCTATATGTGTCAGCGAAAACTATTTAATGTTTGTAGTATAATTTGAGGTAGGATAATGCACATCTCCAGATTGGTTCTTTTTGCTTAGGATTGCTTTGGCCATTCGGTTTCTTTTTTGGTTCCATGTAAATTTTAGGGTTTTTTTCTAATTATGTGAAAAATGATGTTGTTATTTTTATAGAAGTTACATTGTATCTATAGATTACTTTGAGAAGTATGGTCATTTTCCTGATATTGATTGTTCCAATTCATGAGCATGGGATGTTTTTAAATTTGTTCATGACATCTATGATTTCCTTCAACAGTGTTTTTTTTTTTTTTTTTAATTTGAATTTTTAGCTTTAGTGGGTACATAGTAGGTGTATATATCTATAGGGTATATAAAATGTTTTGATAAAGGCATGCAATGTGAAATAACCACATCATGGAAAATGGGGGATTAATCTCAAGTGTTTATCTTTTGTGTTGCAACAATCCAATTGTACTCTTTTAGTTATTTTAAAGGTACAATTGAGTTATAATAAATAATAACAATTGTACATTTTTAAATAAATAAAGATGAATAATTGTTGTGCTAAAATAGTAGGTCTTATTCATCTTTCTTAGTATTTTTAGTGTACCCTTTAACCATCCCTATCTACGCTTAAACCCCCAACTACCCTTCACAACCTCTGGTTACCATCCTTCCATTCCCTATGTCCAAGAGTTTAACTGTACTCATTTTTAGATCCCACAGATAAGTGAGAACATGCAATGTTTGTTCTTCTGCACCTGGCTTATTTCACTTAACATAATGATCTCCAGTTATATCCATGTTGTTGTAGATGACTGGATTTCATTCTTTTTTTATGGCTGAATGGTACTCCACTGTGTATGAGTACCACATTTTCTTTATCCATTCGTATATTGATGGACACTTACATTGCTTTCAAATGTTGGCTATTGTAAACAGTGCTGCAACAAACATAGAAGTGCAGATATTTCTTTGATATACCGATGTCCTTTCTTTTGGGTAAATACCCAGCAGTGGGATTGCTGGATCATATAGTAGCTCTATTTTTAGTTATTTTAGGCTCCTCCAAACTGTTCTCCATAGTGGTTGTACTAATTTACATTCCCCCAATAGCATATGAGGGTTTCCTTTTCTTCACACCTTCACCAGAATTTGTTACTACCTGTCTTTGGATATAAGCCACTTAAACTGGAATGAGATAATATTTCATTGTAGTTTTGAGTTGTATTTTTCTGATTATCAATGATGTTGAGCACCATTTCATATGCCTGTTTGCTATTTGTATGTCTTATTTTGAATGTCTCCTCAAATTTTTGACTCATTTTTAATTGAATTATTAGATTTTTTTTCCCATGGAGTTGTTTGGGTTCATTACATATTCTGATTATTAACTCCCTGTGACATGGGAAGTTTGCAAATATTTTCTGCCATTCTGTGGGTGGTCTCTTAACTTAGTTTTTGTTTCCTTTGCTGTGCAGAAGCTTTTTAACTTGATGTGATCCTGTTTGTCCATTTTTGTTTTGGTTGCCTGTGCTTGTGGGTTATTGCTTGAAAAATTTTTGCCCAGACAAATGTCCTGGAGAGTTTCTCCAATGTTTTCTTTTAGCAGTTTTATAGTTTGAGGTCTTAGATTTAAGTCTTTGATCCATTTTGATTTGATTTTTGTATATGGTGAGAAACAGACATCTAGTTTCATCCTTCTGCCTATGGATATCCAATTTTCCCAGCACTATGTATTAAAGAGACTTTTTTTTTGGGGGGGGGCTATTGTTGTTGTTTTTTGTGTTTTTTTTTCCCCCAGTGTATGTTCTTGGCATCTTTGTTAAATATGAATTCACTGCAGGTGTGAGAATTTGTTTTTAGGTTCTGTATTCTATTCCATTGGTGTATTTGTCTGCTTTTATGCCAGGATCATGTTCTTCTGGTTACTACAGCTCTGTAGTATACTTTGATGTCAAGTAATGTGATTCCTCTAGTTTTATTCTTTTGGCCTAGGATAGCTTTGTCTATTCTGGGTCTTTTGTGGTTTCATATTAATTTGGGGGTTATTTTTTTCAATTTCTGAGAAGAATGTTATGGGTATTTTAATAGGAATTGCATTAAATCTATAGATTGGGTAGTATGAACATTTCAACATTATTGATTATTTGACTTTATAAACATGAATTTTTTTTCAAATTTTTCAATGTTCTCTTTAATTTCCTTCATGAGTCTTTTATTATTCTCATTGTAGAGCTCCTTTACTTCTTTGGTTAATTCCTAGGCTTTGTTTTTGTTTGTCACTATTGTAAATAGGACAACATTTTTATTTCTTTTTCAGATTGTTCACTTTGGCATATAGAAATGTTACTAATTTTTGTGTGAGGATTTTATATTCTGCAAATTTACTAAATTTGTTTCTCAGTTTTAATAGTTTTTTTTTGTGGAGTCTTTAGATTTTTATCAAATATAAGATCATATCATCTGCAAACAAGGATGTTTTGACTACTTTCACTACAATTTGGATGCCCTTTATTTTTTTTCTCTTAGCTGAACGCTCCAGCTAAGAATTACAGTACTATGCTGAATAACAGTGGTGAACGTGGTCATCCTTGTTATGTTTTAGATTGAAAGGAAAGGCTTTCAGTTTTTTCCCCATTCAGTAGGATACTAGCTATGAGTCTGCTGTATGTGGCTTTTATTATGTTATGTTTCTTCTATCCCAAGTTTTTTGTTTTTTTAAATCATAAAAGGATGTTGAATTTTATCAAGTGCTTTTCAGCATCAACTGAAACAATAACCTTCCTTAAATCCTGGAGATACATTTCGCTTGGTCATAATGAATGATTTTTCGAATGTATTGTTGAATTTAGTTTGCTAGTATTTTGTTGGGGATTTTTGCATCAATATTTATCTGATATATTGGCCCGTAGTTTTTCTTCTTTGTGTCGTTAGTTTTGGTATCAAGGTAATACTGGCCTTGTAGAATGAGCTTGGAAGTATTCCCTCCTCTTCTATGTTTCAGAATAGTTTGAGTAGAATTGAGTAGCTCTTCTGTCAATGTTTGGTGGAATTCAGCAGTAAAGCCATCAAGTCTTGGGCTTCTCTTTACTTGGAGACTTTTTGTTACTTCCTCAATCTCATTACTTATTTGCTTGTTCAGGTATTTATTTTTATTTGTCTCTATTGTAAATAGGACAATATTTTTATTTCTTTTTCAGATTGTTCACTTTATTTGGTGGGTTGTATGTGTTATATGTGTCTAGGAATTTGTCTACTTTTTTTAGATTTTCCAATTTATTAGCATATAGTTACTCATAGTAGCTACTAATGATCATTTGAATTTCTGCAGTATCAGTTGTAAAGTGTCCTATTTCATTTTTGATTTTATTTATTTAGATCTCTCTTTTTTTTCTTAATCTGGTTAAAGGTTTGTCAATTTTGTTAACTCAGTAAATCAACTTTTTGTTTCATTGATCTTTGTATTGTTTTCTTCCTTTCAGTTTCATTTATTTCCACTCTGATCTTCATTATTTCTTTTCTTCTACTAATTCAGGTTTACTGCTCTTGCTTTTCTGGTTCTTTAAGATGCATCATTAGATTGTTTATTTAAAGTTTTTCTGCTTTTTGATGTAGGCACTTATAGCTATAAACTTCCCTCTTAGTGCTGTTTTACTGTATCCCATAGGTTTTTGTATGTTGTGTTTTCATTGTCAATTGTTTCAATAAGTTTTTCAATTTCCTTCATAATGTCTTCATGGACCCACTGGTCATTCAGGAGCATGTTGTTTTATTTCCATGTATTTATATAAAATTCCTCTTGTTATTGATTTCAAATTTTATTCTATTTTAGTCAGAGAAGATGCTTATTTCAAATTTTTGAATGTTTTAAGACTTGTTTTGTGACCTAACATATAACCTATCCTTAAGAAAGATCTGTGTGCTGAGGAAAAGAATGTGTATTCTGCGGGTCTTAGATGCAATGTTCTTTAGCTATCTGTTGAATTTATTTGGTCCATAGACCAGAGTAGGTTCAATATTTTCATGCTGGTTTTCTGTTTGGAAGATCTGTCTAATACTAAAAGTGTGGTGCCAAGGTCTCCAGCTATTATTGTACTGAGGCCTATCTCTCTCTTTAGCTATAATAATATTTGCTTTATATGTCTGAGTCTCCAGTGTTAGGTGCATATATATTTAAAATTGTTATATCCTCTTGCTGAATTATCATTATATAGTGACCTTTTAAAATCTCTTCTTATAGTTTTGGTCTGGAAATATATTTTGTCTGATATAAGTAAAGCTACCCTTGATCTTTTTTTTTTCCATTGGCATGGAAAATCTTTTCCCATCCCTTTATTTTCAGTCTACCTGTGTCTTCATAGGTGAAGTATGTTTCTTGTAGGCAATAGATCAACGGGTCTTGTTATTTTATTCATTCAGTTACTCTGTGTGTTTCAATTAGACAGTTCAGTACATTTACATTCAATGTTATTACTGGTAAGTAAGGACTTACTCCTGCCATTTTGTTATTTTTTTCTGGTTGTTTTGTGTTCTCTTTCTTCTTTCTTTTCTTCCTGTCTGCCTTTAGGGAAAGTGATTTCCTCTGGTAATATGACTTAGTTTTTTGCTTTTTATTGTTTGTGTATCCATTGTGTATTTTTTGGTTTGACGTTGTCATGTGGCTTGCAAATACTATCTTATAACCCATTATTTTAACCTGATAACAAAGTAACAATGTTTGCATAAACAAACAAGCAAAAAGAAAACTAATTAAAAACTAGATGAGATGCCTTAGCTTTATCCCCCACTTTTTAACTTTTGCTGTTTATACTCGTGTCTTACTGTACCATATATCTCTTGAAAAGTTGTAGTTATTATCTTTGTTTCATCATTTAGTCTTTCTTCTTAAAATAAGAGTAGGTTATACACCATTGTTACAGTGTTATAGTACTACGTGGTTTTGTTTGTTTGTTTGTTTATTACCAGTGAGTTTTGCACTTTCAGATGATTACTTATTGCTCATTAATATCCTTTTCATTCTGATTAAAGTACTCTCTTTAGCATTTCTTGTAAGACAGGTCTGGTGTGGATGAAATCCCTCAGCTTTTGTTTGTCTGGTAAAGTCTTCATTCCTCCTTTATTTTTGAAGGATATTTTTGTTAGATATATTATTCTAGGATACAGTTTTGTTCTTTTTTTTTCATTCGCTGCTTTAAATATGTCATGCCACTCTCTCCTGGCCTGTAAGGTTTCCACTGAAAAGTCTGTTGGTAGACATATTAGAGCTCCATTGTATGTTATTTGTTTCTTTTCACTTGCTGCTTTTAGGATTCTTTTTCTTTATCCTTCATATTTGGGAGTTTGACTATTAAATGCCTTGAGGTGGTCTTATTTGGGTTAAATCTGCTTGGTATTCTATATCCTTCTAGTACTTTGATATTGACATCATTCTTTAGGTTTGGGAAGTTCTCTGTTATTGTCCCTTTGAATAAACTTTCTATCCGTATCTCTTTCTCTATCTCCTATTTAAGGTCAACAACTCTTAGATTTGCCCTCTTCAGGCTATTTTCTAGCTTCTGCATGTGTGCTTCATTTTTTTTTTTGGTCTCTTCTTATTGTGTATTTTCAAACAACCTGTATTCAAGTTCACTAATTCTCTCTTCTCCTTGATCCATTCTGCTATTAAAGGACTGTGACGCATTATTCTGTATGCAAATTGCATTTTTCAGCTCCAGAATTTGTGCTTGATTCTTTATAATTAATGCAATCTCTTTGTTAAATTTATCTGATAGAATTCTGAATTCCTTCCTTGTATTATTTTGAATTTCCTAGATTTTCTTCAACACAGCACTTTTGAATTATCTGTCTGAAAGGCCACATATCTCTGTTTCTCCAGAATTGGTCTGGTCCCTGGTGGCTTATTTAATTTGGTGAGATGATATTTTCCTGGATAGTGCTGATGCTAGTGAATATTTTTTGGTGTCTGGGTATTGAAAAAATAGCTACTTATTGTAGTCTTCACTATCTGGGCTTGTTCGTACCCATCCTTCTTGGGAAGGTTTTGCAGATATTTGAAAGAACTTGGGTGTTGTGATCTAAACTATATCTCCTTTGGGGGACATCCCAAGCCCAGTATTGCTGTGGTTCCTGTAGACTTGTAGAGGTACTAACTTGATGGTCTTGGACAAGGTCTGAGTGAATTATTTGGATTACCAGGCGGAGACTGTTGTTCTTTTCTGTTATATTCTCCCAAAGAAATTGAGTTTCTCTCTGTTCTAAGGCACCTAAAGCTGGGGGTGGAGTGACACAAGCAGCCCTCTGGTCACCACTACTAGGACTGCACTGGGTTAAACCTGAAGCCACCATAACCCTGGGTCTCACCCAAGACCTGCTGTAATGAGTATCTGGCTATTGTTTATGTTTGCTCAACACCCTGGAACCCTACAATCAGCAGATGGAAAAGCCAGTCAGGCCTGTGTCCTTCCCTTCAGAGTAGCAAGTTCCCCCAGGACCTAGGTCAGTCAAGAGGTGCTGTTGGCGAGTCAGGGACTAGAATCAAATCCTTAGATGTCTACCTCATGTTCTATTGCACTGTTGCTAAGTTGGCACTGAAACCATAAGACATTGTTTTTCCCACTCTTCTCTCCCCTTTCCAAAAGGAGAAGAGCCTCATCTCGTAGCCACCACCACCACCACCACCACCACAGGCCACTGGGAAGTCTTGCTGGACTATCTCTGGTGTTCCCTTAAGGTCTAAGGGCTCTTAATTCAGCTTGTGGTGAATGCTGCCAACCTGGGACTCATCTTTCAGGGCAGTGGGCTCCCCTGTGGCCCATCACAGATTCAGAAATGCTATCAAAGAGTCAAGTCCTGGAAATAGGGACCCTACGTGCCTTCTTGGTGATCTAACCCCTGTGGCTATGGTAGTACCTAAGGTGCAAGACAAAGTCCCCTTTACTTTTCCCTCTGCTTTTCTCAAGCAGAAAGAATTGTGACTTGCAGCCACCACAGGTGGTAATATGCCAAGTCTCACCTGAAACTAGCAAATCTCAGAGGTTCACCCAAGGCCCTCAAAGCAGTACCTGAGTATCACTGCTGGTTATTCAGGGCCCAAGGGCTCTTCAGTTGACAGGTGACAAACGCTGCCACACTGCCAGGATGGGGTCCTTCCCTGTAAGGCAGTGGGTTTCCTTCTGGCCCACAGTGTATTTATAAATTTCATCCAAGAGCTAGGGCCTGGAATGAAGGCCACATGACACTGACTGGTTCCCTATCTTGCTGTCACTGAGCTGGTATCCAAGATGTAAGACAAAGTTCTCCCCACTCCTACCTCTGCTCTCCTCAAGTCGAAGAAAAGGGTCTCTTTTGGAGCCAGAAGCTGTGCAGGCTGGGGCTAGGTGATGAGTGATGCCAGCAATTCCTTAGCCATCCCAGCTGGTATCCCTGTATATTCTGTGTCCCCCCAGTCCAATGTCTCTGGTCCCACTTCAGTAGTAGGACTTGCCTAAGAGTTGCAGTGCTTATGGCCTAGACTGCCTTTCAAGTTGACTTAAAGGCCCAGAGAACTTTAGCCTGTGGTGGTGAGACTTGTAAGAACTCAAGTTTAGACTACTGGGATTGGGGATTCCCCTCTGGCTGGGGCTGGTTTAAATGCTCCTTCCACGCATGGGTATCAGTTGAGTTTTGCCTGGTTTTCCTTTCTGCTCTATCAGGATAGAGCTGAGTTCAATGCCTCACAATTGATGTGTTCTCCCTCCGTCAGGGCCCAAAGATGCTCTCTGCACCAGGCCACCACTGCCAGGGGTGGGGAAAGTGTGGCATCATCAATTCATAACTGTTTTTTTCCTATCTCTTCAGTGCCTCTTTCAGCGATATGAAGTTAAAAGCAGGTACTTTGAGGGCTTACCTGATTTTTTGTTCTTATGAAGGTGTTTTTCTCTGTGTAGATAGTTGTTAACTTGGTGTCCTTGTGGGTGGGACAATGGTTGGAGCCTTCTATTTTACCATCTTTCTCTGCCTCCCTTCAGTCTGCTCATCAATGTTTTGAATTCTCCTTGTAGAGATCTTTCACTTCCTTGGTTAAGTATATTTCTAGGTGTATTTTTTTCTTTTCTTCCTGCTATTGTAAATGGGACTGAATTCTTAATTTGATTCTCAGCTTGCTCATTATTGACGTATAGCAGTGCTACTAATTTGCATACATTGATTTTGTAACCTGACATTTTTCTGAATTCATTTATCCAATCTAGGAGTCTTTTAGGGGAGTCACTAGGGATTTTTATGTATAAGATCATAAGGATTTATGACTAAGACCCCAAAAGCAAATACAACAAAGCTAAAAATAAATAAATGGGACCTAATTAAACTAAAAGTCTGCTGCACAGCAAAATAAATAATCAAAAGAGTAAACAGACAACCCACAGAATGGGAGAAAATATTTGCAAACTATGTATTTGAAAGAGGACTAGTATCCAGAATATATAGGGAACTCAAATCAGCAAGAAAAAGCAAAAATCCCATGAAAAAGTGGGCAAACAACATGAACAGACATTTTTCAAAAGATATGGTTCACAAACACATTAAAAAATGTTTTTAACATGACTAATCATCAGGGAAATGCAAATTAAAGCCACAATGAGTTATTGTCTTAGCCCAGTCAGAGTGGCCATTATTAAAAAGTCAAAAAACCATAGATCTTACTGCAGATGCTGTGAGAAGTGAACGCTTATATGCTGTTGGTGGGAATGTAAATTACCACAACCTCTATGGAAAGCAGTATGGAGATTTCTCAAAGAAATAAAAGTAGGTCTGCTATTTAATCCAGTTATCCCACTAGTCAGTATCTTGCCAAGGAAATAGAAGTCATTACATGAAAGAGACACCTGTACTCATATATTTATTGTAGCACAATTCACAATGGCAAAGGTGTGGAATCAATCTGAGTGCCCATCATCCAGTAAGTGAATAAAGAAAATGTGATGTGATGTGTGTGTTTACATATACCATGAAATACTATTCACCCATTAAAATGAACAAAATAATGTATTTTTCAGCAACTTGGATGGAACTGGAGGGCATTATTCTAAGTAAAGTAACTCAGAAACGGAAAACCAAATACTGCATGTTTCCACTTATATTTGGGAGTTAAGCTACGGGTATACAGGGGCACTGAGAATTCAGATGTGGGGAGAGTGCAAGAGGGGCTGAGGGATGAAAAATTACCTGTTGGGTACAATGTACACTCTTTGGGTGATGGGTACACTAAAAGTCCAGAATTCATGATTGTATGATTCATTCATATAACCAAAAACCCCTTGCACTTCTAAAGCTATTGAGATTTTTAAAAAGTAGTATATCCATGCAGTGAAATATTATTCATTCATAAAATCAATTAAGTGCTGGTACATGCTACAAGATGAATAAACCTTGAAAAATTTATGCTAAATGAAAGAAGCCAGACACAAGAAACCATATAATATATTATTTCATTCATATGATATGCACGGGTCAGTTTAATTTACAGAAACAAAAAGTAGATTAATGGTAGTTTAGGACTGGGGATGTGATGTAGGGATGTGGTGGGAATGGTAGGGAGATTATACCTACGAGTCTAAATTTGTTGTTTGAGTTGATAAAAATGTAAACTTGACTGGTGATGGGTTCACATATTTGTAAACATAATAAAAATGATTGCATTATACACTGTAAGCATATGAATTACATTGCATGTGAATTATATCTCATTGAAGCTATTTTTAAAAGTGAGAAAACCATTGTTGATCATCTCCAGCTTTGATAGGTAAATTTCTTGGTATGACCTCAAAAGGGTCCTTGTTTTGCAATTCTGTGCCCCTATTTACTTCACAGCTGGGCCTCATGAAGTTATTTGCTATCTGGGTTTGCAGTCTTTCTAGCTCAAGAAGCTGGTTTCCAGTGACCTGAAAAGCTTCCATCAAAGTTAGCTTGTCTCCTTCTTCAAATAAATCCCATTGGCATGGTAACATTTTCATGTTTTATTTTACTTTTTTTCTTTACTCTGTTATTTTTCCATTTTGTTTTCTTTTTCTTTGTTCTTTCTTTTTTGCTTTTCCATTTTAATTTAATTAGTTTTTTAATTTGAATTTTGTCTGGAATTGTGTTTTGACTTCATCAGAAAGATCAGTTTGGTAGCCTGGGAATATTTTTCATTTCAGATAATTTGGACCCAACTTCTCATCATCTTTCCCTAATTTTAAGCCTATGCTGGGTCACCTTGACCACAAGCCTAGTGGCTAGCCTAGCATGCTGCAGGGCTTCTTGGCCATCTCTGCTGAGGAAGAGACTATATTGACAACTATCACTCCTTATGATCATCACCAAGAGGAACTTGTCCAAGGTGAAGCTGGCCCAGTACATCCTGACTGGAAAAGAGGGATCCATGACTTTCAGCCTCTAGAAAGTATCCCATGAAGTGGGAATCATGAAGGCTTTGAATCATCCCAACGTAGTTAAATTATTTGAGCTGCCCAAGACTGAATAAACACTCTGTGTTGCCATAGAGTACACCAGTGGAAGAGAGACGTTTGATTACCTAGTGGTTCATGACAGTATAAAAGGAGGAGAATATGGAGTCCAATTCTGCTAGTTACAATCTGCTGTGCAGTACTGTGACTAAAAGTGGATCGTTCATAAAGACCTAAAGGCAGAAACTCTGCTCTTAGAGGCTGACATGAACATCAAGTTTGACAGATTTGGGCTCCGGCAATGAATTTACCTTTGGTAACAAGCTAAATACCATCTGTGGCAGCCCTCTAGGAGTTTGGCCCAGAACTCTTCCAGGGCAAAACTTATGATGGACTTGAATAAGATTTGTGAAGACTGGGAGTCATCCTATATGTACTATTAATCTGAGCCCTGCCTTTTGATGCACAGAAATTCAACGAATCATGGGAGCAGGTACTGGGCGGAATATACCATATTCTCTTCTGTATGTCCACAGACTGTGGAAAAAAACCTAATCAAGAATTTTTTCATTCTTGGTCTCACCAAAAATGGCCTTTTGTAGCACATTATGAAAGAGCTATGGATGAATGTGGGCCAAAAAAGATGAAGGGCTTATGTGAGCCATTCCCTAACCACAAGGACTTTCAGAGGACTGAGCTGACAGTGTCGTTGGAGTATAACTGGAAGACATTAAGGACTCACTGATGGGTCAGAAGTACAATAAGATGGCAGCCACCTGTCTGCTCCTGGGATGCAAGAGACCAAAGCTGGATGGCTTCCCCATCACCCTGAGTCCCCAACATTCTACTCATCTGACCAACAGTAGCACTCTTTTCCCATCTGATAAGGGATAGTATAGTGTCCCTGCCAACCCCAATAATTGTAATTTCAACGAATGTGCTGGTACTGCCATGTCCACTCCAATTCCCAGAATACTAAGAGTAGCAGTGCAGAAAATCAGCAGCTGCAGGAGATCTAGGAATCAGAACAGAAGGTCAGCAGTATTACCCACATGCTTGCCCCTCCTTACCTGTGTTGCCCAGGAAGAGTATAATTCCTGTCTTCTCCATGAATAGCGGCCTTTCCACCAGCATAAATTGGAGCTTTTAGAAGCATAAATCCCTGCTTTTAGAGAGGATCACCTTTGACCAGTGCTCCATCCAGACAGCAAAAAGCCTAACTGTGCTAGGATCTGGGGCTTCCAGGGCTTCTGCTACAGACTGCCTGGCCTAGACCCACCTGTACTAGAACCTCTTTGTGAAGCCCAGCCAGGCCTCTGGGCTTGGTCCTACAAACAGTAACTGTGAGATGTTTCCATGCAGCCCCTTCAGCATGTCCCTATTGCCACCTTCTCAGCCCACAACATCAGCAGCAGCAGTAAAAACCCAGACTAAACACATTTCCAACCGCTTGGCATCCAAAGGAAAATGTTTTCACACCGAGCAGCTTCGACAGGTGTGCAATCAGCAGAATTTGCCCAATGTGGAGGCCCCAGCCTTTCTTTCTGGCAATAGCCAGGGCTGGCAGTGGGCCACTGGGAGATTCTTCAGCAAGTCAGTGCTCAAGTTGATATGGAGACATCTGTATTTCAGGTTGCCAGAGGAACCTAAATGAACCTGAAAGCAAACACCTAGTAAAGATTTTCAAGCCACACATCATGAGCAGCAGAGACAGTGATAAAAAAGAAACAATGAGACTGAGTAGGTTTTTTACTCACTACACTTTACATGGAATATGAAGTTCACAACCTCCATGGACCCTACTGCAAAATCATAAAGGTACTGGACATGAATGGCTGCCAGTGTGAGCTAAACAAAAAGCACATGCTCCTATGCATGCACTGCACACCCACCAACACCACGCTGTGGAAAATGGAAGTTTGCAAGGTGCCAAGAAGGCCTACATTAGTCAGCATTCTCCAGAGAGACAGAACCAGTAGAATAAATAGAATAGATAGAATGGAGAGATGATAGACAGACAGATAGATGAGAGAGAGAGAGCGAGCGAGAGAGAGACAGAGAGAGAGAGAGAGAGATGAGATTAGCTCATATGATTATAGTGGCTGAGAAGTCCCATAGCAGGCTATCTGCAAGCTGGAGACCTTGAGGTGCCAGTAGTATAGTTCAGTCTAAGTCCAAAATCCAAAAGTGACAGAACCAGGGAAGTTGATGGTGTAACTCTCAGTCCAAGGCTAAAGGAGTAAGAACCAGGTGCAGGGTTGGGGCGGGGGTGGGGCAGAGGTGGTTGGTGCAAGTCCCAGGGTCCAAAGGCTGGAAAGCTTGGGGTTCTGATGTCCAAGGACAGAAGAAGGGTGTCTTAGCTTCAAGAGAGAAAGAGTGAATCGTCCTTTCCTCTGCTTGTTTGCTCTATCCAAGGCCCTCAGTCAATTGGATGGTGCTCAATCACATTGAGGATGGATCTTCTCCACTCCGTCTACCTACTCACATGCCAATCTCCTCCAAAAACATCTTCACAGACACACCCAGATAGAACGTTTTATCAGTTCTCTAGGTTTCCTTTAATCCAAGCAAGTTGGTGTCTAAAATTAACGATCATGAGGTCTCTCAATGGGGTTCCATTTAAGCAGATATCTAGCATTTCCATAGTCTTCAAAAGCCTTGCCTCCAAAGAAACTGTAGCTTAAACTTTAAAAGGCTGCCAGCATTTCCTGAGGAGACAGGAGGAGAGACTTGCCGGCACTAGCTGCCTGGTTGGCCATTTTGCCTTCACCTGAGTGCAACTACAGAGACTAGACTGATGTGGTTCCCCTGGGGTGCTTCTCCCCTCCCCTGACCTTCTGGGTATTTTTTTTTTTTTTTTGTAAGAAGGAAGATGGTTCTACAGAAATAAAGGCAGATGATAAAGGCACAAGCATGCACCCATATATATTCTTGCATTCTGCTTTTAGCTAATATTGTTTATTGGCATTTCTTCAAACTGACTAAAGTAAGCCAGTCTTTATAATAGACTGCATATAGCATAGTAACTGTGTTTTTGCCATGCCCTCTGGTCCAAAAGGGAAGCATATAGATTTGAAAATCTCTGGGTCAGATGGTTTAAACTGTAATCATTTAAAATCAGGGATGACATGAGAAGACAGGAAAGCACTGAGCTACTTCTTCAAAGAAAATAAATTTCTTTTCTCTGGAATAAGACAATAAAGCTCAACCAAATGACCTCATGCACATAAATGTTTTCCAGGCAAACACTATAAAATGGCAAGATGAACATATGTAACCTGTTGCAATAAAGCTGTTCAGTGGTAAAAGCCCCTGGATTCTGTAGCTCTAGGATGGATTAAATATTTTATCTTCTAAGCAACAATAGTCAGATAAGGAGGGTGAAGGAATTGGCTTTATTTGATATTCAATTTACTTTCCCTGCCATTTCAATAAGTCACCATTTGGTGTTGGTTTTCAATTCAGCTGCTTTTGTAGCACCAGAATCCTGAGTGATGAAAATAAAAGGGTGGTTTTATTTATAAGAAGTAAATATTCTGGTGGTTGTGAACCAGGATTTAAAAATCATTCTAACTTGCTGAAAGTATACAGCCCCAGCACAGAGTCAAGTGAGAAAAATGGCAGAAACACCTGTGTGAGTTCAGTCCCTGGGTATAAATGTTTGGCTGGCCATTGGATTGCCTCTTCTTTACTGTTTGTTTCTTTCCTTGTATTCTCTAGGACACCCTTAACCATTGCCTTTCCAAATCTGCCCCTAAAAACCAAATTATTCTTTCTTTCTATTACTTCACTCATTTAATAAATATTTACTGAGTGGCTGCCATGTATCAAGTAGTATGCTCATCCATGAAAATACGATAATTTAAATCACGCACAGAAGGCAAATGCATAGTCAAAGACACTATGCTAAGTGCTATTTTAGGGTATCTCCTGAGAGCTGTTGGAACCAAGATAGTGGTAATTAATTGTGGGTGGAATTATCAATGGATGAGCAGAAATATGAGCTGCAAAAACATATGGAAGTACATTCTAGGCAGAGAGAGCTGGGCAAAATAACAGAGTCTTGAAAGCTTCTCTAAGTTAGGTAATGGCAAAAATCAGTTGTAGGGAATGTGGCAGGAATGGTGGGAGATGATAAAGAAAGATAAATTGGGATCAGATTCTGAAGAACTCTGAAGAGCTAAAGAGTGTGGTCATTATTCCAAATGTGAATTTTCAATGATTGCCACCTGATGAGGCATGTGTTTTAGGATGATCATGGCAGTTACAGTTGGGGAAGAATTTGCATTGAAAATTCCAGTTTCTAGATTTTCCCACAATATATAGAAAACAACTTTTTAGATCAAAGTTTTTCTATATACATCTCAACTGGTAAGGCTATTGCTTTTAAAAGAAAGACACCTTTTTAGTGAAATTACTGGTGAGCAGAAGTCTCCTCACTATCCAATAGGCTATAGGAAAATGAGTTTATTTCCACATATCTTGAAATTAAAGTGGAAGGTAATGTGGTGAGTAGGAAAGCTCTGAATGTCTGACTCACTTTTGATCCTCAATGATGAAACTTACCAGTAGAGAAGGAAGCTGAATTAAAACCAATACTCAATGGGAAATAGCTATCTACAGGAGACATAACAAGAATGCTGTCCCAATCCTAATCCCTTCTTTGGTGAACGTTCACATGTACAGCTTCTGTGGAAAGATGTATATTTGATACAGTAAGGACCTATCCCCAAACCCTGGCTCAGATAATCAGAACAATGATACACACATGACCTTAGACAAGCAAGCCATTAAATTGGCCTAGTACACCTATTACCACCCAAATTATGATATGTAGACAAGCATTTTAGGCATGGCCAGGTAGCTTGTTAGAAATGCAAAATCTCAGACTCTATCCAAAACCTCCTAAATCAGTCTGCATTTTACTGAGATTCCTAGATGATTCATATTCACATTACATTTTGAGAAGCATGACTCTAGACCAGCAGGTCTGACTCTCTTGAGGATTTGAGCAAGAAACATGGAAAACACATGAGTTATTGGCCTAGAAAGAAACAGACATACAGGTGATAACTGTGTTCATATTCTTGGCCAATTACTGGAATGGAAACCCCATGGCTCTTTTTGCCACTGAGGTACTTAAAGCAATCAGATGTCTAGATTCTCCTTCTAGTTCCAAGTGTTCAGATTGCTACTGTAATGTTCCTGTTTCTAAATTTCTGTAAGAGCACCATCTTTCATGTGGACACTTATACCTTCTCCTTCTTGGAACCAGCTTCAGATTCTTTGCTTGCTACAGAAAAAGTTGCCAAATAAAGCACTTCTTGTAGTAACAATCGCTGAGGAGTTAATGTGAGCAAATCTCCAATTTAACCCAGAAGTTCTAGGAAGAGCAACAATTTCTTTGGTGCATAAAACCGGCAGCAATTCATTTCCCCAGCCAGAGTGGGTCACTGAGGGAAAAGAAGAACACTCCTAATCAGGACACACAGTAATGCCCTCGGGCTAGAAGGACGACACTCCTTGTACAGAAAATGATTTTTTAATCATGACCTGAAGAAGGAAAGAAGCCACATCAAAAGAAGATTGTCCTCCCTTTTCACAGGCAGAGTTGGCAATATTTGTTCAGGGTTCCCTGGGGAGAAGACGAGAGGGTCTGATATAGAGATTCTAATTTTAAATTCAATATTTTTGCCTTATTCACAAGACCTGTGCCAGGAGAGTCAGCCTCTATATTCACATTTTCTCTTTTGTTTTCATAAACATCTTTAAAGACAGTAATATCCACCATGAATATTCTGTCTCCATTCCAAGATATTTAACCTTGAGAAAGTTATTTAAACTTCTGCTTCTCTATTTCTTTATTTATAAAAAGGAGATATAAAAGCCCTTTCATTACTCCTATAGGATGTTGTATAATAATAATCCAATCAAATTATATATATATATATAATAGTAACTTTCCATGACGGTTGTATAAATGCCAGATATCCTTACAATTTTGTATAGTGTCTTAGTATTTTAGCAGTAGGATGTTTTCTTCAAAGAGAATATTTCCTATAAAATGTAAGAGCTGGTGATCTGGTTGAAATAGCTGGATGGTGATGAGGATGCCTTGTGATCTAAGAATCTGAATCTTTAACATTACAACTAAATACAGGGTTTCATAAAGAATAGTGTGAAAATCAGATTTCTGTATAACTTAAGATATTATATATTCAATCAAACAATTATTTATAGAATGCCTGAACTCTCTTTGGAGAACATGCAAAAAATACAATTTGTTTAGCTGGGAGGCAGATTTGAGGAAAAAAAGAACAAGACATATATAGTACACTACATGGTATGTATTGCTAATTAATTTTTAAATAAATGTTTCTGAAGCACAAATCTCATTGATTATCTCAGCCTAAGGAAAATGCGGGTAAAATTTCACCTGTCTTGTGAAGGTTGGAAAGAAGAGAAGTGAGGTTATATTTAACCTAGGCCTTTAAGAATTTGTAAGAAATTTTGTGTGAAATAAGTAATTAAAGAGTGCTCCAAGTAAAGAAAGGCATAGGTAGGTAAAGCCACAGTGGTATAGATGAGTGGCTTCAAAAACAGCACATATTCTTGTAAGACTGAAGCTTAGTTTCTGAAGGTGGGCAAGAGAGTGGTGGAACGAAGACAAGTTGGGAACAAGTTGTAGACAGCTTTGACTTTCATGAAGCCCTTTGTTTTTGGCAGTAAATGTTAATGGGAGGCACCAGCAGAAGGCTGGTAGGGTGGAAGAGAGACACCAGGTTATTCCTCCTTGCCTTCCAGCTTTCTCCTTTCTGGTTCAGCCTCAGTGAGCTGCTTTACTGTACTGAAGGCCACAGCTCCAGTAGTGTGGCTGTTTTTCATACGTTGGTAATCGTTTCTCCTTTTCTCTTCTCCCCCCTTTATTTGTTTATTCTTTCTTTACATCTGTTCCAGACTCAGGCATTCCCAATTTAGTCAATGGAGTTACATTCTGTTACTATCATCATTTATGTTTCAAACTGTCACAATCTTGGCCTCTGAGGGCCCTGCAAGTTGGCTCTAATGTCCTTCTGCAATGTCTTACCATTCTTTGAGCACTCCCTTATTTTGAGACTCAACAAAATGTTCCAGGCTTATCTTGTACTTACAGTGCCAGTGCCCAGGCCTGGAATGAGCAATTTCTCCATTGAGTTCTGGTTCCTTTTAGTGACATAGTTCTGCTCATTGCTACTTTGGTGCTGCTTCTAGACTCAGTCAGCAAACAGACCAAGGGAAGGCCTATCAATTCATAGTGATAATTCCACATCTAATCTAACACCCTAGGATTCATTTTAGTCTTCCCCTTGCCATAGATTTAACTCCCTTCTCCAACCATCAGAAACGTGGTTTCTATTATTCTTAGTGTATATTTATTTATTTGCCCAATTCTAGAATACATGTAAATTAGTTTCATAATTACTAATTCAAATAACTGGGAAAAAAGCCACCTCAGATTTAGAGACGTTAGCAGGTCTCTGCTGTCACTAGTCCTGGGATATGGCACCATTCCTTATTGTTTCCCTAAAACTCCATGACCCCCTTGCTAATAATCTTTTCATTAGACACTTTTTATGTATCCAATTTGACTCTGCCATCTGCTCTCTGCTGGGATAATAACTGATAAAATAGGCTAGAGAGTAACTACTTACAAGGAGGTTACAATATGTAGCTAGAGTCAATCTGTCCTAGCTCGGCATCTGCAGGCACTGAGCATTTTGTGTTAGCACGAAATGACTTATCCAGGTCCTGAATTAATCATAAGCAAAACTATAGTGAACCATACAAGAAGTTCATGAGATGTATGCAGACCAAAATCTAGAAAAAATGAATTCACCATTGATTTATTTTAGAGAAAAAAATACATAATGTTTTAGACCACCAAGTTATTCCCACTCTGATTAATGGCACTGTTATTTTGGCTTCTTTAGTGGTATGTAATCTGGGGATAGCTACCTCACCACTGGAAGACACATGAGTTATTTTCTACATAAAGCTATGTCACAATGTGGCAGAGAGATATTTTTGGCTGTAAAACCTAAAATTTCTTTAGCAACAATGTGAATATGCACATTACCATCCTGAGTGCTCCTAGACATTTCTGGAAAGAAGAGAAATCAGAGTTGAGATCCTAACATTGAATAAATGTTATGTAGTAGAGTAATCAAAGTTTGTACTATGAGATATGATTTTTCACATATTGTATGTTACAAGAAATAAAAATAATATATTGATGATAATAATGGGAGACATAGAGTTCCTAAGTGTCACAGCTAAGAATTTAGAGTGCTACAAACTTTTTTAAGAGAAATGTCATTATTTTACACTTCATTTGTTATAAATTGTTTATATTATTTGATTCTAAAGAAACAAACTCTTTCCTGATTTATTCTATTAAAATATCATGAGAAATGACCAAAGAAGCTGGTGTTAAATTATTTTCATAACACAATTACATTTAGCAATTAAATGTAATAATTATCACATGTAATAATTACATCTGAAAATCTTATAAAAAATTATATCATTGCTATATTTCTTAAATCTACTGTGATAAAGCTTTTATAAAGTTTTAATTGGGTTCCATGAATAATTGTGGGCAATTACAACATGTAAAAAGATAAAAGCAAGACAACATGGGGAAATCTATTAACTCATATTAAGCACATTAAGAATTATGGACACAATCCATTAGAGTTTGTAAAGCAATGTTATGAAATATAAATTAAAGAAAATAAGTTGTTCAATTTGGGAATATGTCAGCAAATCAACTCACTATTTTTAAAAACTGGTAAATAGAATACAAAATTTGTCTACGTCTTTTTCATTTAAAAAATACCATCGGATAACCAAATATATGTTTAGGGAAAGTTTTATTTATAGAAGCAGTCCAGGTAATACGTTAAGAAAAGTAATATAATTGGATTATCATCATTTGGTCACACTTAATGAATTAATGAACCTTACCGTTGTCCTTCAATGGCTACTGGTACCACCAAAAAAACAATGACTTGGCATTATGCCTGGAGCCATGGAGGAACACAACACTACTTGTGAATATAAAGTATTTCTACCCCCTCAGAAAACATCAAACCTCTAGAGTTAAATCAAGCCTCTAGACCCAAATGTTAATTTAAAGGAAATACAGGTGCAGAAGAGCATGTCCAATAACACTTTGATTATACAATCATTTTACAATCTCCATGGTAATTCTTTTCCAAAAAAAATTGCAAGAGAGTGAAAAATGATGGAGATGGGCACATATAGATTAAAAGAGATTTAAGAACACTTTCAACCAATTGAAAAAAAATGTCATTTTTGCTGTTTAGATACTGATTCAAACTACTAAAAATTATGACATGAGTCAGTTGGAGAACTGACTGAATTTTTAATGACATAAAGAGATTATTGTTTTAACTTTAGCTGCATAATAGTTTGGAGACTATGTTAAAGAAAGATTTTTTTATCTTTTATTGAAATAAGTACAGATAAAATGATATCTGGAATTTGCTTCAAAATAATTTTGGTGAGAAAGAAGTAGGTAAGGATTTATAAGAAACACAACTGGCCATTAGTTGGTAATTGTGGAATCTAGGTGATAGGTACATTGAGGTTAATTATACTAATTTATCGAATTATGTATATGACTAAAATTTGCCGCATTAAAACATAAAAACAAGTTAATGACAAATGTACAAGGTAAATAAAATGTGTAACTCTATTCAAGAGATGCAACAAAGAAGGAAAAACCCTTCATGTTTTCCTCAAAGTGAATAAACTTGCTAATTTTAAAAATTCCTCCTTTTTTCTGGCCCTGGAATTTTCAGCACCCAAAATTTCAATTGCATTTGCTTTTTCTCATTTCTCTATCAGAAGTCTAGACAAACCAAGAAACTCAGAAAACTTATTACAGGATTTATGACAACCACGCTCAAATATAAAGATTTCTGCCTTTTTCCATCATAAAGGGCATCAACGTTATAATGTAAGCAACACTGAATTTTCTCAGTGGTTTTCTTTCTTTTCTTTTCTTTTTTTTTTTTTTTGAGACAGGGTCTCACTCTGTTGCTCAAGCTGGAGTGCTGTGGCATGATAATTGCTCACTGCAGCCTCAGCCTCCCAGGCTCAAGCAATCCTCCCACCTCAGCCTCCTGTGTAAATGGGACTACAGTTGTGCATCACCACACCTGGCCAATTTTCTTTTTTTTTTTCATAGAGATGGGGTCTCACTATGTTGCCCTGGAATGATTTTCTTTCATAAGAATTTGTTTCAATTGATTCTCCTGAATTTCTAAGATAGATATTACTGACAACTGCAGTAATACAATATTTTTCTTATTTTTTTCAGTATTTATACTTTCCACTTTATACATTTCTCTGCTCGAGATGTTGATTGATTTCTGATTCATGTGAAATGTTAGGGAAGACAATAACCACTCTTGTTTGTTCTTCTCTTAACTACTAATTTTTTGAGAGATTGTACCATCTATACTCTAAAATAATATTTAATATTTGTAAAATAATACTGTATTAATTTTAACAATACTTTAAAAATATATACTTTTTTCTGTTTCTCTAAGAGGTTTTGTTTTACTAAGAAAAGAATGGTGAATTTCATGAAATGACTTTCCAAAAAATGTTATAAATTATTTCAAACATGCCAAGTAATGCATATAAACTATAAAAATTATCATCATCATCATGAAAACACTCACTTAAATACCAAACACCCAATTAAGAAATCGAATATTATCTCTGAAGCTCATTCAAATGACTTTTCAACACCTATATGCTGCATTTTCTGTTTTGTTTTGTTTTTGGTTATAGATTTTGTTTATGCTCATTAAAAGTAATCTTTAAAACACTAAAAGATGTCAAGAATAAAATGAGCAATGTGAAATTTCGCCACCTAGCAATGATTATCCTTAAGCTTTTGTACACTTTCAATGTTTATTATATGTGGCACTTTTATGTGTTTACAAAATATAATATTTTAACTTGGGTTTTAAAAAATTCTTATGAATATTTTGCTATTAGAAATATTATTAAAAGTTGTATTTCTGTGAAAATCACTGGTTATTTTCCTACCAAAGACTTTTTATACTGAAGATAGTGGATTAATGGGTGCAAGCATTTTTTAGTTACTAAGTATTCCTAAATAGTTTTTTAGAAAGGTGGAATGCACTTACATTTCAACAAGGATATATTCTGGCATGCATTGTATGCTAATTTCTTACATATAATAACATATAATGATTTTTAAGTTTCATAATTTATGCATCTAGTAATATTTTAAATACTCATTTGAAACATTGACACTGTTTTCTTAGGCTACTGACAGATTACTACATACATTTCTTAATTTAAGTTTGTTTTTATTCTACTTTCATCAACATTTTTTAAATTCACAGTTAATAAACAATGTCATTTTCTTGTTAATGATTATGCAGTACAAATAAAACTGAAAAATCAGTTAAAGTCTTTATGCTTTCAATGTATATGTGAAATGATAGATTTTTGATAGTTTGGCTGTTATTTTAGGTCAGATTTGACAGAGTCAATTAAAGTTTCACAGAAGATATCAAACCACATGTACTGTAATTCCTCAATATCTGTACTGTACCTCATACTTGTCTGTGTTAAAATTCTATCCCACCATTTTTTCTTAAGTTTGACATACAGAGTACCACAGAACAAAATTAAAATGACAGATATTTATTAAATGTCTGGCTGCTCTAGCTAACAGGGCTTAGAATGTATTGGATTTCTAGTTTCAACTGCCAGTTACCAAGCAAGTGATTCTATGATAAAGAATGGTTTTGATGGGGAAGAAGAGAGGAAGGCAATAAGATTAGGGGAAATGCACATATTTAATGGATAGTATTTTTAGAGCTGAAAGAAAAATGCTTTCAGAGCTTATTTGCCCTCTTAAGTTGGATATCATTACCACCTTCCTCATCAAATGTGGCAGGAGGAGGTCAAGAAATGCCAGCCCTCCCAGAGACGCAGAGCAGGCTTTCAATAAGTTGAAAATGTGACTGATTTGGCAAGGGAGTTTAGATGAGAATATGGGGAAAATTCTTTGAGAGGCTCTTCTGACCTCATATTTTTAATATTTTATTGTACTGAATTAATGACTTTTAAAATCTTTCCACTAGGCACTCCATGGTTCAAAAATGAAAAATACATTGAAAGTCTGACATGTAAAACAAGTTCGGGCAGACCTCATTAAACTTTTTAGCCCCGTCCATATCTGGTTGAATAGCATCTCTCCCCACCAGCACGTCATAACATGGCCCATTTGACCTCTCAGCAAATATGCTCCCCACCTGGTTCAATCAGCCCTCATTACGTATACCTGAGCACAAGTTTCCCGAGCTCAACTGGGCTTTTTCTGAGGTTTTTCCTGAAAGCATTGCCCAGTCTCTAGTTCTCTACTACTATCTACTTTTTTCCTGACATATAATCCAACTCTAAATTTAACTTTTATAACTATTCTCAACAGTTGTTAGGATCAATTTAACGTATGTTTTTTTTTAAATCTCCTTTAAAATATGTTTATTACCAAGAAGAATCGTTGAGCAGGTATACTTGCAGATCCTGCATTGCACTGGCGGTTGTTATCTCCCTAGGTGCACCTGTAGCCATACCCCTCCTTGAACTTCCCAGGTGTGTGTACACCTCACTACCATTTGTGGACCACCAATGGGGTCTCCTATGCAAGGCACACAAGACTTCTCTTTCCCTGTCAGGTTTAGCCTGACTTTTCTTTCAATGCTTCTGTCTCTCCCCACCTCCTGCCCTTACATAATTTTATGCAGGAACTCGGGTTTAATAGAACTTTCAATTACCTTTTGATTTATACTGGATCACAAACTTTCTCTGAATATATCTTGGATCTGAATATAAAAAAGATGTGAAACAACCTAAGAAGTACTAGGGTAGGACTCCAGGTAGGTGAGTCCTAAAAATGAACAGTCAATCCTCTTTCCTTTTGTGACATATAATTTAGTTCTATTCATGTGCACCTTTACTTTGGACACTTAGATATTTTTACAGAAGGATTTTCAAAAGGCCTCAACAGTCAGACTCACCAATAACTGAGACTTTTCTTAGACGACTTGACTTTAGAAGCGAATATATTCAACATGTGTGAAATACTTTTATTTTTGAAGACATTTTAATAACACACTGGCATTTTATATTCAACACGATGCTGTTGAACAGCACTAGAATTGGATGCAATTGCACGTTTCTGGGTCGTTTTACAGAAGATCATACCTTGGAACTTCTAGCCAAAGTGCTGATATTTTAGCAAAATTTTTCAACAGAGTTGCAATTTTTATTTTTTTTTTTTTATTTTTTTTTTTTTTGAGACGGAGTCTCGCTCTGTAGCCCAGGCTAGAGTGCAGTGGCCGGATCTCAGCTCACTGCAGAGTTGCAATTTTTAAAGGATCCACCTAACCTCTAAACCTAGCAAGAAAATCTTTGAAAATTTTATTTTGTCATTCATTATCTAATAAGTATCCAAAAGATACTCCTTTTGAAGGCAATTACAATGCAGGAAGAACAATACA
This sequence comes from Theropithecus gelada, assembly GCF_003255815.1. NCBI lineage: Eukaryota > Metazoa > Chordata > Mammalia > Primates > Cercopithecidae > Theropithecus > Theropithecus gelada. The sequence goes on from NC_037677.1 coordinate 51,019,740, forward strand.
ACAAACAAAATTACATTTGAAGCCAGTGAGATATAATGGAAAGTGCCAGAAGCTCATGTGTTCATCTACATTTTATATATTTGATCAGAGATGGAACACATGTAGGCATTGTTTAAGCACTACATTTCTCTGTAAATACTAATTAATATTATTCATCAATCTGAAGATATTTGGAAAGCACTTCCAGCCTACAAATAATAAAACGTAAGTGTGGGATGTAGGTTTTCCTCCCAATGCTATGGGAAATTTTGTATTTGAACTGTATCTACATGTATTCAATCCTTGATCAAGTATATCAAATGGGTTTCCATTATCCGCATTTTAAAAATGAATAAATTGCAGAGATGTCCAACTTAAGCACACATAACCAATAGTATAAGAACGTTACTTTAAAATAATATATTGATTACACTATTAAAAGGAACCTGAACTACATGGAATATATTTTCCTCTCCCTGATCTATACTCAACCAACCAGTAAAGTAACAGCAACAAGCACTCACTGATTGCTTATTATAAGTTCTATGAAAATAATTATTGTATTATATTATTTTTTAAAGGCCACACATGCCACAAGCATCAAATTGTTTTTGACTGAAGTAGTGTTGTTGGGGCAATATGAAATATAGACCCAGGATTCTTTCATTCTCCCCTCATCACCCTGTACAAAGTAGTAGATACTGGAGAAAGTAGATAAAGAATATCCTATGCATGCATATATATTTTTTATATTCTCAAGCAATGCCTCATTTAGAGAAGTAAGGCACAAAGACAAGCATGATTCAAGTATAGCAGACAGGGAAAACTGCATTAAATGACTCAGTTCCATTGTGTAAAAATAAAAATAGGGCCTGGCGTGGTGGCTCACGCCTGTAATCCCAGCACTTTGGGAGGCCGAGGCGGGTGGATCACTTGTCAGTATTCCAGACCAGCCTGGCCAACAGGGTGAAACCCCGTCTCTACTAAAAATACAAAAATTAGCCAGTCGTACTGTTACGCCAGCCTGTAGTCCCTGCTACTCCGGAGGCTGAAGCAGGAAAATCTCTTGAATCTGGGAGGTGGAGATTGCAGTGAGCCGGGGTCGGGCCACTGCACTCCAGCCTGAACAAGAGTGAGACTCCGTTTAAAAAAATACTAATAAAATAAAATAAAATGCATAACGTTAACAAGATATTTCTTCTAGAACTCCATGAATTAATTCATTAAGTCAACAATTATTTATTAAGGCTTCTGAACATCACACCCATTTTAGGTGTTTTTGTGGATCCTTTGGATAGAGATGAAATAAGAAAGTATTACTTATATGGAAGATGCATTTTAGCAACGAGATTATACATACTCTAAAGTTCACGAATTTAAAGTGGTTTTTAGTGCTTTTTAATATATTTGCAGAGGAGTATAACCACCACCAAACCTAATTTTAAATTATTTTTATCATCCCCAAAGTAATATTGTAGTTATTAAGAAAAACGTCCCACCCCTATGCATTCTTTTCCACCCACTCAGTTCCCATCCAGTCTTAGGAAACCATTAATCTACTTTTAGTATCTATAGATTTGCCAATTCTAGACATTTCATATCAATATGTATTTCATATAATGTGTAATATTTTATCTCTGGCTTCTTTCACTTAGCATAATATTTTATGCAATCTTCAAATTCATCTATGTTTTATCAGTACTTCATTCTCTGTTATTGGAAATGAATTTCATTGTAGAGACATGCTATATGTTGTATATTCATGGATTGATTAGTGGACATTTGTGCTATTTTCACCTTTTAAGTATTGTGATTAAGGATACTAGGAACATTTGTATATAAGGTTTTGTGCGGACATATGTTTTGATTTTCCTCAAGTAGAGAACTAGGAGTGGAAATGTTGGGTCATAGGTAATTCTATGTTTAACATTTTGAGGAATAGCCAAACTGTTTCCCAAATGGCTCCACCATCTTGAGTACTCACCAACAGTTTATGAGGGTTCAAATTTCTTAATATTCTTGTCAACACTTGTTACTATCTTTTTAGTTATAGCCATCCAAGTGTTTGTAAAGTGGTAGCTCATTTTGATTTTGATTTATACTTCCCTGATGACTGATGGTATTGAACATCTTTCCATGTGCTTATTTGAATTTCTAATCTTCTGTGGAGAAGGGTGTATTTAAATCCTTTGCCCACCTTTAAATTTGATTATTTGTCTTTTATTTTTTCTTGAGTTGTAAGGGTTTTAAAAATAAATACATTCTGAATGCAATTATCATCAAATCATAATTTGCAAATAGTTCTCCTACTCTGTGGTTGTCTTTTCACTTTCTTGATCGTGTTTTTTGAAGTGTAAATGTGATTTTTCTTAAGTTCAACAATATTTCTTTTATCACTCTTGCTTTTGGTATTATAACTAAGGTATCACTGTCTAATTCAAGATCATGATTTACTCCCATAAATCCTTTTCTTCCAAAAAATGTATAGTTTTAGCACATACATTTAAGTCTTTGATACCTGTTAACTTTTATGTATGGTGTGAGATAGAAGACCAAATCAATTCTTTTTTATATGGATATCCATTTGTCTCATCAATTTTTTTTTTTCTTATCTTACCTATGCCTCTGTGATCATCATATTCATTTTCTTTAAATCTTAATGGAGTGAATTATATTGATGTTTTCTGGCATTGTACCATCCTTCTACTTCTGTTATAAATCCAATTTGGTCATAATTCTTTATTTAATACAATAGTGAATTCTATTTGTTAATATTTTATTGATGACATTTGTTATTTTTCATCCTTGTTTATAAGTAAAATCATTTTGTTGTAATGAAGTTATCCATTGTATTTATAGTACTAATCTTTATCAGACATCGATTATAAGAGCTCATTAAATAAGGTGGGCAATTTTCTTATTTTTTTATTTATGAAGCAATTTTATTTATTGTCAATAAAATGTTAATTGAATGAAGTGACTTTTTCATGTGTGGGAGAGAGAAAGAGTTATAGGAGGGACTAAAAGGATTTTTAAAAATAAAATAACTATAAAAATTATAATTCAAATTTTTATTCACTTAATTCATTTTTTGGTTATTTATGTTTCCCTAAAACCATTCAACTTAATATATTTTCAAATTTATTGAAATACATGAGTATTTATTATTCTAGATGATGCTCATTCAATGTAGTTTTAATTTTTTTAATTCTTTCTTCAGTCTTCAGATGCTTGTATATTTTCAAAGTTTTTCTCAAATCCAGCTCTCAGTTTTGTCTATTATTCGATTATTGATTTTTGTTATTTTGTATTGTATTAAGTCCTACTTGTTTCGTTTTTTATTTTTTGAAGTTTAGTTAAGGTGATTGATGAAAGTAACTCTTTTTCGATCTTTTTGAATTGATTGTTTAAATGGTACATAATTTCTTCTTTCTTATATTTAACTGAATTTAATGCTGCAATTTCTGTATTACTTTTGCTGCAAGTTACATATTTTTGACATTAGTTGTGCTGCTGTTTAAAACTAGATATTTTATAATTTGTAATACACTTTCTTCTTTAAACCATGGGATAATTTAAGTTATCCAATATGGAGAGTTTAAATTATCATTTAATTGTTGATATCTAATTTATTTTATTGTGAGATAATATTTAGTTAGGGTAGTGCTGATTATTTGAAATCAGTTGAAATTTCACTTACATCAATTATCATTTAATTGTTGGTATCTAATTTATTTTATTGTGAGAAAATATTTTGTTAGGATAGTGCTGATTATTTGAAATCAGTTGAAACTTCACTTACAGACTACTTATAGCAAACTAAAAATGTATGTCTCAGAGCCTTAAAGTTGTTAAAGTGATGATGACAATCATTGAATGTAGAAAAATAACTGATCTTATAGCCATTGGAACTACAGTCTTGGTCTTATACCCATTGGATTGAGCTTGATATACTATTATTCCTAAAGATCCAATTTCAAGAACAAAAAACTGGAATGGACCTTTTCATACACTGAGCCTTTGAAGTTAGAGTAAAGCTGGGGTTGGTGCCTCTCTCACTTCTTACACCTTTACACTTGCTTATCTCTGCCTTAAGGATAGGGGCTTCATTTATCTAGTTTATATTCCTATTTCTTGCTCCTAGAACAATGTCAGGCCCAGTGTGTATTCACTGAATACATGCAAGCACAGGGAATGGATAACCTACTTGGTGTCTTGCATGGCACCATAGTATGCTGAGAACTGGGGCTAGTGCAAAGATTCGACAAAAGTTGAGGGCTAGTGAATGGGCAAGAAGAGATATGTTGAAGTCCTGGTCTGTGGGAGAGGCCATTTCAGCTCTCTCAGCTTCATTTTCTTTCTTTAGATCAAGGACAGGAAAGCAGGGCTCACAAGGAAGGCCACGAACAGGCTGCTCACTAACATAGAGCATAATAGTTTGAAGACACTGCCCAGCACCAATCCTGGAGGTTTCCTAACAAAATATAAAATCTAGTATCCATTCCTGCTAGTCCTGATGGTGGCCATACAAAAGAAGCAGGGGAGAATACTGCCCATAGAGCCCATCACACTGGCCCAGCAGCCCGTGGTCATGTGATTGCTGCTGACAGAAATTATGTCTGTGTGCAATTGTGAGTTCACCTTAGAGCTCTTTTCTAACTGAAGAGGGGCAACAAGAGGAAGCCAACACTTTATCAACCTGGCTGAAGGAGTGATGTGTGGAAATGTTAACATTTACTGGCTTTTCTGAACCCATTGTATCTCCTCACTCCTCTAGCCTGGGAAAACACCTGTTATGCTTCCATAGAGCTGGCCAATTTTTTCTGCTTTATACGTGGAAATACAATTTCCTTTAGCCTTCAGAGTCTACATTTGTAGGGAAATCTCCTGCTTGTTTTTCTCATCTCTGTTTCCATTTCAAAATGTCTCAGCAAATTTTTCTCCAAGCAAACTGTGCATAAATGAATGTATAGCAGCATTTGCTACACATTAGAGTCCATAGTATTGTGTATACACAGAAGAATTTTGTAGAAGAAATCCTCTAGGGTGAAGGCAAGAGCAAGCTAAGGCAGGCTCTGAGGATTAAGACCTGTAAGTATGTCATTATTACACACTGGCTGACCCTGTGGAGCCCCATTCAAAAAGTGTATATACATTCAAATTGGCAGGAAGGCTTTCCCACTAGGAAGAGATTTCAGACTGAAGGGGAGCAATTACAGACTGGGTTTGTTTATCTTGTTACACTTCAGCAGGGCAGGGAAGAGCTGCAGCAGCAATTCCTCCTTAATGAATTGAGGTGGGGAGGGAGAGCTGGAGGCAGTTTGAAATATCTTCCTTTACAATGTCACTAAAGTAAGCCAATAAGAAGAAATTAATTTATAGAATTAAAATGTTTTTAGAAAATTTATTTTATCATATATAACACTTTCCAAGTAATTTTGGTAATTGCAAATAGGAAGGAACAATTTTTGCTACTCTATCCCCCATAGCTGACTTTTCTTACATCTTGGGGAATTTTATTCTATGGTTATTCTCTACTGATTGTCTTAATCAAAACATCATAATTTATATGTAAATGTATACCCCCTTTTTAGTCAATTTTCTCTAACAAATATTTATCTATATTTCATAAGATACAGTCTTCATAGCCATTATTTTACTGGATATGAATGCTGAAAAGGGGTAGTGGAGCCTTAGTCCACCCCTCTTATTTGACAAATGAACAAGCTTGGTGATATGGTTTGGCTGTATGTCCCCACCCAAACCTCACCTTGAATTGTAATGATCCCCACATGTCAAGGGTGGGACCAGGTAGAGAGAACTGAATTATGGGGGCAATTTTCCCCATGCTGTTCTCAGGATGGTGAGTGAGTTCTCACAAGATCTGATGATCTTACGAGGCACTTCCCCCTTCGCTCAGCACTCATTCTCTCTTCTGCAGCCCTGTGAAGAGGTGCCTTCAGCCATTATTGTAAGTTTCCCAAGGCCTCCCCAGCTGTGCTGAACTGTTAGTCAATTAAACCTCTTTTCTTTAGAAATTACCCAGTCTTGGGTATTTCTTCATATCAGCATGAGAACAGACAAATACACTTGGAAACCAGTGCAAGACCTTGCAGCTCATGACAACTGCAAGCCTAAAGTTCATTGAGGGTTCTTCCGTTCAGGTCACATTCTCTGAGACAAGCAGGAGGAGAGAGAATAGAACAGGTGGGATAGTGACTCCAACAAGCTTAGGCACTCTGCATAAATCAGAGTGTGCTCAAGGCAAAAACAGTGACCACATGTTGCAAAATCTGAAGGCACTCAGAAGAATTCAGTTGATGGATATCATAAAATATATTTTTTTAAGTATTCAGTAAAGTGACTACTCCTCATGCTTGAGCCAGATCAAAGGTGATTTCTTAAGGGAAGCCCTGCTGAGCAGAATAATTTTCTCCTTCATTTGCATTTCTGTATCACTTTGTTCATAACTATATTATGACATTTACCACATTTATTTTCATTATCTGTTCAAATATCACCCTCCAACTATACTGGGAATATACTAAGCAGGGCACCATTTTTTAATTAGTTTTTCTAGTCCTAATATTTAACTCTGACACATACTAGGTGATTAATATATATTTGGTGAACTGAATTGCTACATATCATTATAATAGGCAGCTTTAAGCATATAGATTTTTCTTAGATTTTGCAAAAGCATGGATTGGTTGAATTTCTTCCAAAAGAGTCAATTAATAAATATTAATGTTTGTTCTTTGTCGGGGATTGTGCTAAACTAAGGATAGAAAAGATAAGCCAGTGCTAGAGTCTTTGTTTTCAGTGGCCTTTCCTTTTAATAAGTATAGAAAAAATAAACAAAGTATGATAAAACTATAATAAGAAAATGACATAGCCAAATGACAGGCACTGACTACACAGGGGAGCTCTCCCAGTAAGCTTTCAAGAAAATGATAAAATATAAGGTGAGCCTTGGCAGACGGATGAGAAATTTAGTAGTGAAGAATCTTTTAAACAGGAAAAAAATAGTATATTTCAAAAAGGACAGACATTAATGTGGGTGGTAAGGAGGTGGAAAAAGAACATTGAGGCTGGAACAAGTTAGTCTGGGAAGTGAGTGTTAATGGCAGAGGACAGAAAATCTTGTCACAATGTGGAATGCAAGAGTAGGGAGTGGAGATAAGCCTCCAGATTTTGGGTAGGAGTGTTGATTTCTGATCTCCTAAAATTAGCTATGAATTTTCTTCCTAGGAAAGGAAAAAAACTTTCCAGAACTTTTCCCTACATCAATCTGCCCCCATCTTAATATGTGACACCATCATCTACTTAGTCTTGATGGAAAACAATCAGGATCACTAGTATCTCACTTTTTCTTACCCACTTAGCCAAACACCTTTAAGACATTCACTTCTCCATATCTCCACTGTCACCATTCAGGTCTGAGCATTTTTTCTCTAACCTGGACTACTTTGCTGTCATCCTAACTTGTCTCCCTGTTTCCATTCTTTCTTTACTTTAAATAAATTTCTACACAATAGTCACAGTAATCTCCTAAATTTTCTAATAGAAAAATGCTTCTCTACCTCTTCAACTCTTTAATGATTTCTTAATTCTTATATAATAAAACTCAAGCTCCTTACTTGAACCTACAACTCTCTGCAGGTTGTAGCTCATATATTTATTACCAACTTAATTTCATGGCATTATCCCCCAACTTCATCCTGCTGCAGCAATAGTGACCTGTTTTCAGTTTTCCCACATCCATTTATTCTTATCTTTTCATATTCTTCAAAGGGATGGCTGACTCTCATTCTTCAAGTCTAATCTTAAATCTGACATTTTTTAAAGAAGTTTCTCTTTTTTAATTTTTAAATTTGTTTTATCTCATTTTAAAATAAAATATAGATACAAAAACGTCTATCAATTGTCTTCACAGCTTAATGATTAAGAGGCTAACAACTGTTAAAAGAAAACCTTTAGACAAATTAAATGTAGCAGAGTTTATCTGAGTAAAAATGATTCATGGATTGGGCAGCACTCAGAACGACAAGAGGTTCAGAGAGCTCTACTTTAGCAGCATGAGCAGTGAGCTTTGACACACTGAACATGGAAGCAAAGAAATTACTTGATTGGCTATAATTTGCCTTATTTGAGCATTTGCCTTATTGGAGTAAGATCTGGTGCCTAATTAGAGAGAGGTTAATTGTCAGTTTATGATTGATTAAGCTTAAGTTTCATTATACTGCTTACACCAGGCTTCAGTTTTCTCAGGTAGAAACCCCAAACACTGAAGTTGTCTTAGCCTAATGGCCTCCTACTTAAATTTTTTCTTAACATATCTTTATTACCAACTGACCAACTAAGTCAAGAACTATCGCTAGCTACTCCAGAATCCCTGCAAAATGCCTTGTAAAGCCCTCCATTCTCCTTAAGCAAATATTCTTTTCACTTTTAGTAATCATTTCCTTGTATTGCTTTTGTTTCATCACACATGTAGGCATCTCAAAACCCTATGCTTTAGTCTTGTCTATTTTGTTATTGTCGTTTTTTGTTTTTTTGGTTTTTTTTGATATATTTTTCCTGTGCATTTTGATTTTTAGGTTCTAATTCTGTTCTTTTTTATACATGTTTTAATGTTTCAAGTTGACTTAGTTTACATAAAAGGCACAGATTTTAAGTGTGCATTTCAGAAAGTTACTCCAAATAAATGCATCCTTGTAAGTACTAGGTAATCAGCTCAAAAAACCTTTTTTATCCTTCTTTCCCATCAATCCCATTTCCCAGACGCAACCATTGTCTGCTCTTTTATTACCATGGTTTGTGTGTTTGTTTGTTTTTTGAGACAGAGTCTCACTCTGTCACCAGGCTGCAGTGCAGTGGTGCAATCTTGGCTCACTGCAACCCCCGCCTCCTGGGTTCATGCAATTCTTCTGCCTCAGCTTCCTGAGTAGCTGGGATTATAGGTATGTGCCACCATATCTGCTAATTTTTGTATTTTTGTTGTTTTTGTTGAATACTATATAAAGGGACTGATGCAGTGTCATATAAAGGGAATCTTTTGTTTAAAGGTTCTTTTACTCAGCATAATGCTGATTCATGTATTATTAATTTGGTTTCTTTTACTATTCTATAGGATTCTACTATATGAATACATTATAGCATTTTAAAATTCATTTCCTTGTTCATGGACATACATGTTTATCACAGCTTTGGGACAATATCAATAGAATGTGGACATTCTTACACAGATCTTTTGTAAATATGTTTTCATTTCTCTTGGGAAAATCCCTAAGTCTGGAATTACTGAATTGTGTAGCAAGCATATGTTAAACTTTCTAAGAAACCACCAACCGTTTTCCAAAACATTTGTATCACCTTTCCAAACAGTAATTCAGGAGCCTATAAGTTGATTCCCACCTTTGCCAACAATTGGAATTATCCATAATAGTCAGTCTAGCGAGTGTGTGGTGGTATTACATTGTGGTTTATTTTATATTTTCTTGATGATTAATTAGGTAGAACGTTTTATCATGTCCTTTAGAGAACCTTATTTGTAAAGTATCTGTTTGCAGTCTTCCTTATTTTAGTTAGATATTGGATACTTTGCCTATTTTTATGCTGTAGGGGTGCTTCACATATAACACACATGTCATATCTTACAGACATACCCTCTAATCTGTTCTATTATTCTATTTTTTTAACCCTTAGTTCAATACAACTGTCTTGAGATCTCCAGATGTCTTCTCTTTTTTTTTTTTTTTTTTTTTTTTTGAGATGGAGTCTCGCTCTGTCGCCCAGGCTGGAGTGCAATGGCACGATATTGGCTCACTGCAAACTCCACCTCGGGTGTTCACGCCATTCTCCTGCCTCAGCGTCCCGGGTAGCTGGGACTACAGGAGCCCGCCACCATGCCCGGCTAATTTTTTATATTTTTAGTAGAGACAGGGTTTCACTGTGTTAGACAGATGGTCTCCATCTCCTGACCTCGTGATCCGCCCTCCTCTGCCTCCCAAAGTGCTGGGATTACAGGCGCGAGCCACTGCGCCCGGACTTCTTCTTTTATGCCTTTTTTTATGATTTATGAAAAGGCTGCCAGAATTTTGTCTAGGAGTATATTAAATTTTTCGATTGCTGTTTCTCAACTTTATTATTATTATTGTCACCTTGCCCTGCGAAGAAAAATAAATTATGTTTAAATTATCTTTAACTAGATAAATTAAAAAATAAGGAAAAAAATTTATCAGGCAGGGATGAGTTTTGAAAAGTGACAAGACATTATAATGTCTAAAGATTTTTGCACCCCTGAGAACGAATTTTCTCCTTTGGGAGGTAGTATTACTACTGCTGAGAATGCAGGCTTTAGATCAATGTGGGAAAAAAATATTCAAAATATTCAGTCTTCCATTCCATTTCCTTGCTATCTCTTCTCATTTTTTAGATTTTTAATTTCTCTTGACAATGCTTTCATGGTTTTAGTGTATAGATATTTCACATATTTTGCTAAATTTATTCCTACACAAGAGATTTAGTTTTCTTATACTATTAAAAAGGTACTATTTTTATCCCTTTCTTCCAATTGCTTATTGTTAGTATATAGACATGCAATTAATCTAATATTGACACTGTAACTTTTGTGACTTTTATTTTGAATTCTGGTAATAGTTTTTTTTCCTTTCTGATGAACTCTGTACCTCAACCTAGAAGTTGCTGGCAAATGAAGATGACATCCTTTCTAGTCTTCATGCATTTTGTTTCCATGTTCATTTAGTAACACCTACCTAAGGGGAGGGTTAGACAAACTTAAGTGAGAAAATACTTTATAAAGGGAAAGTATTTTTGTCATTGTTTTCCACTGTTGGCTACCTCTTAATATTAACCAGTAGCGAACCTGCCACAAACCAGTGTGCTCATTATTGTCCTTTCCTTCTCAGGAAACAAGATCTCTGCCAGGATAAATGGACTGAGTTCCTAGACTCTCATAGGAAAGATCACAAACAAAAGTCTTTCTTTCCTAGAAGCCAGCTGAGGAAAGGGGAGCCTTCCCAGCTGGCCTCCAAAAGAGAACACAGCAGAAGGATTTGGCCAGTGACTGTAAGTTTGTGCCAATGGTGCTTTCTTCCAGGCCTGCTTCTGAGAAGCTCCCTCAAGTATTTGTTTGCCATTGTGGTCCATAGTCAAAGTGTCTGTCAGGATAGACAGATTTTTATATCCCACGAGGCACATAAAAACTGGGGTCCTGGCTGAGTTAAGGTCAGGAGAAATGAAAAAAAGCAATTAAAGTGGAGACATATTCTATGTTTTTATCACTTTGTGTTTGTGTATGGCAGTGTTAGCTCCAATATTATGAAAACTTGATAATTAGCTCCTTGGAGATTTGTTGTACTGCCTTGAATTAAATTGAGGAAAAGACTTTCATCACATATTGTCATATCTAAATATAGAGGAATTGATGTGTAATATAATGGGAAAAAGGAAAAACAGAAGTAAATGAACAAGAGACTGGAAATAGAGAGTGAGTTGGTAAAAGAGAGTATAAAGAGCTAATAGAAATTTTAAAAACACTTCTTGAAATTCTATTCTCTATCATATATTATATGTTTTTTCTTTTTTGTCTAGTTTTTTTAAAAAGTTAGAGCAAATGTAATATAAACTCATTGTTAGTAAGTTCGTTAATTACAGTAAGTTTGTCAATTACAAAGGCATGAAAATTACCAGAAATCCCTGTCATACCATAGTTAATATAATGTTGTAGTCCTTTTTACTCACTCTTTGACATTTATTATCTCTATCATCTATCTTACAGAATTTTAACCAGAAAAAGTTATTCCATCTCTTACATCTTATTTAACATTATACATTTTAATTAATATTATGAAGGTATAATTTATGTAATAAGAGATCCATTCAAATGGACAGTCTGAGTACTGAAAAATGTTAATTTTTAGTTAATTTAATTAAATCTTAATTTTTAATTTTTAATTAATTTAGTTAAATTTTAACAAATGTTAATTTGTTAAACATAGCTTCTTCAAGATACAGAGCACTTCAATTACCCCAGAAAGTTACCTTATAGCTTCTGCATGCAATCATCCCTAATTTCTGCCTTAGACAACTGCTTTCTAAATCTATACATTAGTTTCATACATTAACTATGACTATTTTATGTATATTTATGAAGTATGCATGAGTTTTATACATTAGTTTTGCAAATTCTACCATTTCATATAAATGAAACCATACTGTAAGTACTTTTACGTTGTTTTGCTCTGCAAGCTCTTTTTAAGATTCAACGCTGTAGTCCCAGCTACCGGGGAGGCTAAAGCGGGAGAATGGTGTGAATCCGGGATGCGGAGCTTGCAGTGAGCCGAGATTGTGCCACTGCACTCCAGTCTGGGTGACAGAGCGAGACTCCATCTCAAAAAAAAAAAAAAGATTCAACCATGTGTGCTTATGTGTATGTGTATGTGTGTGTACATTATTTTATTGTTGACTTATATTTATTGTTGTATGGATATATCACCATTTCATTATTTATTCACCTGTATATGGTTAATTTAGAGCTATCATAAATCAAGCATTCCATTTTTAAAGATCAAATAGAATATTATCTGTAAGTATTTTGCAAATGCCACTATTAAGTTGAGGAAGATGCTTTCTATTACTAATTTGCTGAAAGATTTTTTTTTTTTTTGAGACAAAGTCTCATGCTTTCGCCCAGGCTGGAGTGCGGTGGCGTGATCTTGGCTCACTGCAACCTGTGTCCCCTGGGTTAAATCAGTTATCCTGCTTCAGCTTCCCAAGCAGCTGTAATTACAGGCACCCACCACCATGCTCAGCTAATTTTTGTATTTTTAGTAGAGATGGGGTTTCACCATATTGGCCAGGCTGGTCTGGAACTCCCGGCCTCAGGTAATCCGCCCACCTTGGCCTCCTGAAGTGCTGAGGTTACAGGTGTGAGCCACCGTGCCCGGCCTGCTGAAAGTTTTTAAAATCATATTGGATTTTAAATTTCTGCCTCTATTAAATAATTACATAGTTTTTCTTCTTTTATATGTTAATCTGGCAAGTCATGTTGCTTGATTTTCAAATGTTGAACCAACCTTGCATTACTAAGGTTACCTTACTTGATCATTTTCAAGTATACTTTTTATATAAATATATACTCATTTGCTAGTATTGCATTTGATGTGAATTTTTAAATCTATTATCACGACCGATAGTGACCTATAATTAGAAATGTCATAATGTTTCTCAGTTTTTGGTATTAGGACTGTGCTGGCTTTAAAAAGTGATTGGAGAAGTGTTCTCTCCTTCTCTACTTTCTGAGAAACATTGCATAAGACTGATATTATGATACTATATTTTTCTCAAATACTTAATAGAATTAACTAACAAAACCATCTAGGTCTAGAGTTTCATTGTGTTCATGTATATATATGTCAAAAATTTTGATTATAAATTTTTAATAGATATAGAGCTATGCTAATTTTCTATTGCTTCTTGTGTTACCTTTGGTAAGTGGCATTTTTTAAAGAATTTTTTATTTCATAAAATGTTTACATTTTAAAATGATGTTCCTTATTATCCTCTTATTAGGTATAGACCCTGGAGTAATTCTTTTTGTTTTTTTTGCTTGTTTTGGGTATTGGTAATTTGTATTTTTTTCAGTCCTTCTAAATTTTGATACATTTTTTAATTGTTTTTTAAAATTAGGACTTTGCTAATTTTTTTCTTTTGCTTGTCCATTTTCCATTTCATTAATTTATGCTCTACCCAGTATTAATTATTTTCTTGTTCTTACCTTCAGTTTAATTTGCCATTTTTCTTCTCAGATTCTTAATGGGTAAATCTACATTATGAATTTTAAATCTAAAAATTTAATCTACATGTCCAAATTAAGATTTGTTTTACTGCATCAAATTAATTTTGATATGATACACATCTATTATCTTTCTACAATTGTTTCTAATTTATTTTGTTATTTATTTTATGACACATTTAGTTTTAATTTATAAAATTTTTTTGAATATTTTGCCATTTTATATATGTATTATTATTATGGTTTGTAATGAAATTTAATTATGGTTAGAAGACATAGTCTTACTAGGTGTATACAGATTTAGGATTACTACATCTTTCTGATGATTTGTATTTTTATCATTGTGAAAAGTTTTTCTTTAGCTCTTGTAATTCTCTGCCCTTAATGTGTGTGATAGTGACACACCTATACCAGCTTTCTTAGGTGTACTGTTTACATTCTATATCCTCCTACTCTCCTACTTTCAGGCTATTTGTCTTTAAATTTAAAGAAAGGAAAATATTGAGTCTTTCTTTTTTATCTCTTTATTTTACTTAACACTTTCATTTGATGTAATTATTGATGTGGTTGAATTCATGTTTACCCTCTTACTATGTGTTTCCCATGTGCCCTTTCTAATTTTTCTTTCTCTGTTGCTCTTTTCTGACTTATTTTGGGTTAATCAAACACTTTACTTTTAGTTTTACATTTCTTTTTTCTTTTTCTTTCCTTCTATTTTTTTTTTTTTTTTTTCCTTTTTTGAGATGGAGTTTAGCTCTGTTGCCAGGCTGGAGTGCAGTTGCTCGATCTTGGCTCACCACAACCTCCACCTCCCATGTTCAAGCGATTCTCCTGTATCAGCCTCCCGAGTAGCTGGGACTACAGGGAGCGCCACCACACTCCGCTATTTTTAGTAGACACGGGGTTTCACCGTGTTGGCTAGGATGGTCTCGATCTCCTGACCTCAGGATCTGCCCACCTCAGTGTCCCAAAGTGCTGGGATTACAGGCGTGAGCCACTGCACCCAGCCTATTTTATTTTCTTTATTAGATTCTTAGCCATGTTACTTTTTATGGTTTCTCTAGAGCTAAAAATATGAATTCTTAACGTATTAAAGTATTTAGAGTCGATACTGTATTAGTTCATACCTGACTCATACTTTTTACATTATACATTTTCAAAATCTCACTCTATACTTGACATTTGCTACTTCATAAATACTATAATTTTACTGCATTATTTTTGGATTTGTCCATGTTCTTCATTTGGGTAACTGTAGATGTTTTATTTCTATATACATTATTTTTCCACCCTAAAATGTTATTATTTTTGCATTATAGCTGTGGTTCTTTCAGAAATTTAGGATATACACAATACTTTATATTTATACTTATCATTCTTATTGTGTTTTTTCTTCCTATGGGTCAAAGTTTCCATCTAGTATTATTTGCCTTAAGCCTGAAAAATATTTTAGAAATTGTCATAATTTAGCTATACTGATAATTTATCTAAAAGTAGTTCTTAGTTATCTAAAAGTAGCTTAATGTCATACTTCCTTTTTGAAGGATATTGTCACTAGAGAATTCTGTTTTGTTTTTTCTTTTAGCACTTGAAAATTATTGTTCCACTATCTTTTGGCTTCTACTGTTTATGATGATAAGTCAGTATTTATTATTATCATTGATCTCTGTACACAGTTTTTATTTTGTACTCATCACTGTCAAGATTTTCTCTTTATATTTGGTTTCAACCACTATGAGTTTGATGTACTGTGTATGTTTTTGGTTTATGTTGTTTTTGCATTTATCTTTCTTGATGTATCCTGGGATTCTTGGGTGTGTAAATCAATATTGATAACCAATTTTTGAGATTTTTCAACCATTATTTCAATTTTTATATTATTCTTGCTGTCTTATTCTAGAATCTTTATTACAACATGTTAGACCATTTGATGCTGTGCCCGTTCCCTAAGACCCTGTTCATTATCCTCCAATCACTTTTTCTCTGTTTTTCAGATTAAATAATTCTCTTGATTTATCCTCAAGCTCACTGACTATTTCTTCTTCCCTATTAAAACAGTTCTTAAGATCATGTAGCAAGTTTTTAATTTTCATTATTGCACTTTTTAGTTCTATAATTTTCATTTGGTTTTATTTTATATGTTTTTTTTCAAGTCTCTGTTCATTTATTAAATTTTTGATTTTACTTGCTCTTTGACTATTTATTCCTTTAGCTCTTTGAAAAGATTTGTAATTAATAGCTGCTTGAACATTTTTGTTTGCTAATTCAACACTTGACCATTTGAGGTTGGTCTCTACTATATGCTTTTTTTTCCTGGACTCTACATTATTCTGTTTTTATATCCCCATGCATATCGTGTGTGTGTGTGTGTGTGCGCGTGCGTGTGTGTGCAATATACTGGATATTAATTCTTATTCATTGTAGATACTAAAGATTATGTTGTCTTCCTCAAAAGAGTATTCGTTTTTGATCTGGTAGGTAATTCAGTTACTAGCCGATCACCTTGAATTTGTGTACGGTAGGGTGTTGCTCTTTGTCAAGACAGATCTGTAGAAAGCCCAAGTTATTTTCTAAGTCAATCTAACTTGGCAGATTCATCCTCCAAACTCTATCGACTCAATATCTCCTGTTAGGGTCTGCCTTATACTCTTTTAGGACAGGTCTACAGTACACTTTATTTTAGAATATGGTTCTTACTTTTGAATTGTGGTTTTTCTGGTGTCTCAGATAGATGCCTGGAAAGTTGATGAGGTCTCTCTACTCTAGATACACTGGACCATTAACATCCCCGGCATGACTCAACCTTTCTCTGTTACATTTTCCATGCCATACCTTTAGGCATGCATAGCTTATATCTTGGACAGAGTCACTAGGCATCACTACGCAGTCTCCTAGTAATCCATCCTTCATGGTGTTATATCTGTTAGGCTCCACACTTCAGCTGTCTCAACCCTCATGTCTCCCTCTTGTGATGTCTGCTTAGAGTTAGAAAAAGGTCCTCAGGCAGCAAGCCAGAGGCTCAGGTTATGAGTTTTCCTTTGATCGGAATTGAATTTCTGTGTTGCTTTTTGTCTAATGTCTGCATATGGTCATCTCATGGTTGTTAAATCTGGTACTAGTTATTCTAGCACAGCTTGAAGCAAAAATCATAATATTTTATTTGGAACACATAAAAAATTATCATACCTCTGTTAGTCAGTATTCTCCAGAGAAACAGAACCAATAAGAGAAAGAGAGAAGAGAGAGACAGACGGGGACGGGGGTGGGGGAAAGAGAGAGACAGAGAGAGAGAGAAAGAGAGAGACTGAATGGGCTTAAAAGATTATTGGGGCTTGCAGGGGCAAAATCTGTAGGGCAAGTCTACAGGGTGGAAATTCAGGTAAGAGCTGAGGGTGGATGGCACAGTCTTGAGTCAGAAATCTGCAAAGCAGGCCAGGCAGGCTAGAAACTTAGGCCAAGTTACTATGTTGCAGACTTGAGTCCAAATTCCTTCTTTTTAAGGAAACTTCAGTCTTCCCATTTAAGACCTTCAATTGATTAGAAGAAACTTCACCAACATTATGGAAGGTAATCTGTTTTACTCTAAGTTTCATGACTTAAATGTTAATCACATGTAAAAAGTACCTTCATAATAACATCTAGGCTGGTATTTGAACAAACAACTGGGCACTACAGCCTAGTCAAGTTGATACGTAAATTTAACTGGCACAGTACTCAAGATTTTTTTTTCCCTCTCTATGTGATCGTCAGTTGCCTACAATTTATTTTATTATTACTCAATTCTCAGAATTTTCATTTATTTCCTCCTTTTCAATCATTTTATAGAAAATATACTTGTTCCCCTGTCTTTATTTGAAACACTGATTGTTTCCTGTGGACGAAGTATAATCCTAATTAAAAATATTAGGTCAAATAATTTAAAAGGTATTCATATATCTTACCATTTGGCCCTCAGAAGAAGTTTGGCATCTTATACATTACCACTATAAGTGTATGATAGTGTCAATATCCTCCCTTGATGGAAAATGCCCAGTGTTTTAAATATTTTTGCATTGACTTGAAGAAAATTATATATTATTGGTGTTTGAATTTGTTTAAATGTAATTCCAAGGAGTTTACACACTTTAAAATTATTATATTACCAATTTCAACTCTTATTTTGAATATTTACATTGGGCTTATCAGTCTTATTTTTGCAAATTTGTAATAGACAGTTACATAGTTTGGCTTGGTCTGCCATCTGTATATTTCCCACTGCAGCTTGGTCTGCCATCTATATATTTCCCAGTTTATTAATTGCTATTTTTTATAATTAAAATTAGAAGAAAGCCTTAAGAGAACAATCTAATTTTTAGCATGGTAAATTCTGCAATTTCTCAGATATCTGATTTATAAAGATTTTTGTGCTTTCCTGTTTTATGTAATATTTCTTACATTATATTCTATGGTAGAAAAGTATTTTTTTAAAGAAATTAAATTATTTTTATTTGAAAAAAAATCCAAATATTAAATTTGCCATTTTTTCAGTTTTTATATTACTTAACAGTGGATATTTATAGAATGAAGTGTTTTTCTAGCTACATTATAATCCATACAACATCAAAAAGAATGCCTGTGTCAAAGCCTTAGAAAAAGTTCCTACATTTTTTCTCAGTGTACCTCATTGGATATACCCTCTATGTTTTGATATGTAGTTTTCTTACAGTCATTATTTTGGAAATATTAAAAAAAAATTCACATTGGATTCTTAATTCAGGAGAATTGCAAAAATAACTTCTTATTTCCAAGGGCCTGAGAGTTTTGATTTTGTATTTACTTTTGTATTTACTTCTAATTCTGTATAGTTTTGTTTTTATGTATTATAGTGTTTGAACACCAGGAAAATGGTGTAATAGCAAGAACAATGTTGGAAAGACAGATGTCGCCTGCAAGAATGTTGCTTTCTTCTCTGCTTTTATTTCAAAATTCTAAACCTGTGAGGAGACTGTGTTGAACATTCAGGTATGATTTAGGACAGAGTAGTTTTCTGTAAAGAGACTAGAAGAGACAGAGAGAGAAATTCTTGTGGATAAAAGAGATAATTGGAGCCTAGAAGAAGGGGAAGAGAGGTCCATGATTCCTCCAACACAGGACAATGTATCCTGCTGTCTAATGCTGCAGAAGATGAAAAGACATAAAGAAAAGAATATGCATTTTCTGGCTTTATCTATGTATCCTCTTGTCTCAAGCAAAAAGCCCGTTGGCTTGAATAGAAAGTTAGAGCTGGAAAAATTTTACATCTGATGGTTGTTATGCTGATAACTGATAATTGTTATGCCGATACCTGAGGACCAGTGAAGCCTTCCAAATTTATTGAGGACAGGTTAAGTTCTCAGAATATCACACCCTGAGTGCTACAAGACCCATAGGAGTCAGATGTTGAATGATTAACTCACTATACAGACTAGAGCTAGGAATCACAGTTAGCTAATTCTATGAAAATAAATTACTATTTATTAAAATTTGTAACTGTGCACTAAAATTTATAACAGTTTTTATCTAATAAGATTGTTTCTCCATATATTTTACTTTTAAATTTTGTTAATACCTGATATGCTAAAGATTTCAGTCGTGGGTTAAAGTCTATCATTTTAATGGTGTTTCTGTTCATCTCTCCTTTATTTTCCACAGCTTTTTTTTCTTGTATTTTGGTATCTTGTTAAATGAAAGCATATCATTACAATGTTTTCTCTGTGGATTTCACATTTTTGTACATTTATATAACATTGCTACTGTTACTAATACAAAATAACTTTCATTCTTTAATGCCTTAAATTTTACCTTGTTTGTTCTTGCCTGAACTATATCTGTTTTTGGTCATCTGTTATGTTAGCACAATTGTTTTTCTACCATAATCATTTAATTTAGATGTAGTATATAAACAATACACAATAAAAGATTTTATTCAAAGATTGTCTTTATCTTGGAACATGTATTTCATTTTGATTTATCAACTTAACTCGTAAGTTTGGATTTTAGTCTTAAAAAAAAATACTTTATTTCAGCCATCTACAATCTAAAATCTGTAGCTCAAATTTGGTCCAGCACCTGTTTTTTCGTGAGCTAAAAATGCTTTTACATTTTAAAAGAGTTACCCCAAAAAAAGGAAGAAGAAGAAAAAGAAAAATACGTGACAAAGACCATATGTGGCACACAAAGCTTAAAATATCTACCATCTGGTCCTTTATAAGAAAAAAATGTTTGCTGACCCCTGCTCTGTTTTATTTCAAAACGCCCTTTTAACAGATGCTCTCTCTTATCCAATTGCTGGTACATGTGACTCCTTGACTTAGAGAGTGGGGGTTCTATTTGCCACCCTCTGTGGCTACAGCAGGCTGTAAGTGCCAAGAAAAAGAATGCTTCCTGGCAGCGGCCCTCAAGCAATGGCTGTATAGTTTGATTAGTGGGTGAGTACCCAGCTCCTGCTCCCCACATGGGAGATCCTTGAGGTACCTGTATACTGGTTTGCAGAGTTCACCAATGTGATCAAGCCCAAGTTGAGTGCAGTGGTCCTGTACTTGATTGCACGTACTTTGTGGCTTCCCCTGTCTTACTTCTTTACTGTGCTTTCAGTGTTTCCTGGCATTCTGTCCCAAATACACTATTTACACTCAATCATTGCCTAAAATGAATATTTTCTATTTTTTTCTGCTTCCTTGAATTTGACAGAGCTCCTTAATTTCATCCATAATGCATTCCTGAAAACATGTACTAGTTAAATATGTATAATTTGAAAAGAAAGTCTTATATTTTATACATTCTCAGAGAGCCAAATTATGATTTAAAATTTCTCATGACATTAGCCTTTAGTCACAAATTTCCAAGACACATTTTAAACATATTATACCTTATTATTAATTTTTAAACTTAGGCTTTTGCACAATTTTTGCATGAGCTGACCGTTTTTGTCCAAATGACTGATGGATTTTAAAGACTCATCTCATTAGACACACAATCGTTTCCATCCTTGTCTGAGTCTGATTATGTTATATTTGTGCTGCCTTTGACTGATAACTTCATTTTTATTTTTTTCTCTTTCTACTTTTTCAATAAATCAGGTCAAAATGAAATTAAGTTTTCAAATAACTGGAAAAAACTGTTATTCAGATAAAGGCAACAGTGCTGTTGCTAAAATGTACATTTGGCAAACCATCAATTTTACCTTGAAATACTTCAATGTCTTTATTCATCAGATGAAGAATGAAAACCATAATTGACTGGAGAAAGATATTTCAGAGCTAACAATGTATGAATTTTCTAAAGAATTCCACACATACAAAAAAAATGTTTTTAAAAAAGTAATTAAAAACTGTCTGCTAGCCATTTTCTCTGCCTCCTCCAGGTGTCCCTATAGTTTTGAACTGCAGTAGCTCAATTCTAGTGATTTTCCTTGCTCTGCTTATTCTTGCAGAATGAGACAATTACTTACCCAGCATTTATTTATGGCAGTGGTTCACAGCCATCACTGCACAATAAAATCCAGGGTGCTTTAAAGACAGGAGGGAAATCTGGGTCCCACCTCCAGCAATTCTGATTTAATTGATCTGGGGTGTGGCCTGCTCACTGGGAATTTTGGTTTCCCGAGTGATTTTAATGTGCAGCCAAAACTGAGAACCATATAAAGCATGAGGGAGGAGTTCACATGGATTCTACTGGACTTTGGTATTTCCTTGTTTGAATGTTATCCCTAAGGAAAAAAAAATGATGTATACAAATGCACAGTATAGTCCTTGTGGGGGTTCTGTTCCTCTTCTGAAGCACGTCTTAGTCTTGTGCTTTATTTAGAAGGAGGGCATTGCATGTTCTCAGTTCTTTGTGAGATGGCCAGGTGCTCACTTGTTATCACTTTGTCTTCCAGGCTGTCCCTGTACCCCTAGTTCATTGCTTGGTGCTGCCATCCAGGGTACAAAGGGACTAGAGGATTCCTAGTGTCACTGCTGTACCACAAGAGTTGAGCTGGAATCTACACAGGTTTCAAACTTCCTTCCCTCCTCAAACCCATCACCTCCTCTGTCTCTCTCTCTTTCTCTCTGCACCTCATTATTATAAGACAGCTCTCATAGGCCACAGAGTAGAAGAGTTTTACCAGGCTCATGTCCACTAATTCTTTGATTATTTAAGGCAGAAGTGTTTCCAGGCTTTTGTTTTTGAAGAAGATTAAGGCAGCCATACCATTTGAGAGGTCCGTTTCTGTGTCATTTTGTATCTAGCAAGCATGGTGTTATTACCAGGTTCAAATGTTTACTTGGGATTGTTTTAGAGAAGCTCACAGAGATTGCTCTTATGATTCTGGGTAAGATTGCAGATCTTTCAATTTGATCTGATCATAATTTTCTAATCAATATAATTTTTTTGGTACATGGTTCCCAAGACTTCCTCATTAATAATGCAATGAAGGTTCTTTTGTTTTCACCCTTATATTGCTCATTTCAATCGTGACCTAAGAGTTGTGAAATAATTGTTCTTTTACATTCTGTGAAAAATGTAACTAGTAACTTTTAATGAAGCATATCGGGTGGTCAGAGGACTCTCCCAGGGCATGGTACTTTGCCAGTGAAGCCAATGGTCTTGGGTTCATCCTGAGAGAATAGACTGTTATAAGATCAGAGTAGCTACCAACTGATCATATACATGTACTGTGTGAGAGATAGAACTTTCACTCCCACCTACTGCCATCTGTGTGACCCAAGTTATCTCATGTAGCTGCCACTGCCTTTTCTACCATCAAAAAGCATCTGGCTAAGCAAGCAAGGACAATAATAATTCATTTGATAGGCACAGTTCAGTGGTATATGGACAAGCACCTGACATAACTTGGACCAATCAGAAACTTCCCCAAGACATTAACAGAGAGAAATAGCCTTAATCCTAGTCTCTCCAGTGATGAAGCTTGGATACCTGAGATACAGAAGGTATCAGTGATCATATTGCTTGATGTGTGGATGAATCCTTCAGACAAACTGATGCTGTCAAGCCAAGTGAGAAGGAATGGAACTCAAATAATGTCCTAGGTATGTTCAAGTTTTTGAGGCTCAGCCATCCAGTAGAATCTTAATTTCCATCTTCCTTAATTAAAACCAGGAAATTCCCCTTTTAACTAGAATGAGTTGGGTTTTTGTCATTTCCAAACCAAACAGTCCTGATTAACAACAGCATGAAATTGTAATCAGAAGATTTGAGTTTGAGATTTGGCTCTGATTCTGAGAATTTATAGGCATGCCTGTGAAATGACAATAACAACACTAGCACATTAAAGAAAAAAAAAGAGAAAATTCCTGTCTTGGTATCTGGCATATAATAACAGAATAGAATAGCATATGAAAGGTGTTAATTATTCCCCTTTTTTTGTGCACTCCTCTCCACCCACCAGCAGCAATGAGATCCCAAAGACATCAATAATAATGTCTTTCCTTACTTTTAGTCCTCTATGAAAGGGGCTGCTGCGTATGTTCTATTTGGGGATTCAATATAGCTTGACTTGAATCAAGTCCCTACACCACTGAAGACACATCTAAAAGCAAGTTATTTCTGAGGATTTTCCTTACCCTAGAATCCTTACATTTCCCTCTCTCTGAACAACTACATGATTTTTCTTAATGTCTGTGATAATATGAATGTCACATGTCTAGGGATTTAACAGATCTGCAGGAGATTAACCTGCTCCTCTTGACTAGCTGTTCGGAACTAGGAAATAAGCCATGATAAAGTTTTAAAATACCCACAGAAGTCAGACAATGTAATAGTTAACAGGAAAATAAAAGAACATTTCATGTTATTCAATTTCAACAATCTCTGTAAACATCTTGAGGAAGCCAAAGCCTTCTATTGATCAGTTTAGTATGTCATTCTACTCCAGAGTAAAATGGTAACAAAATGAACACATTAAGTGTTCAGAGACTGCATCACAATATACTATGCGTGACAGGCCCCTCTGCGCTCAGAATGTTCCACATTTATAAATAAAAATTCTCTTCTTCGCTTCCTAAAATTGTTCTTTGTTATAAAATTGTATCTGTGTAATTTTAAATTTCAAATTCTTATCTTGTTCTTATTTGTGCATTTGCCTCCTGCTTCCATTTTAGGGAGGGTGATATATTTATATCCATACTTTGAGTTCAGAGACAGCAGAGAAAATTGGATAAACACACCAGGGGCCTGACAGAGCCATAGAATGCCTCACTCTGTTCCTGTACACCCCTTTTATTACAGAAAGGCAACTTGTCCTTGGAAAAGTATCTGTTTATGTCATACCTTTGGGCACCTCAATGTCTTAATGCCACTCTATTAACAAAGCTCCATCAGATTAAAAAAAAATCTAAGCCAATGAAAACAACAAGACAGGCCTTGGTGTCTCAGAAAACATGGTCAATTAACATGGACTGACATTACTTTGTATATGAATATAAACACCCTCTATTTAATCTGCGTTTTTGACCACTCATTTTTTTAAAGAAAAAGTAGGAGCCTATGGTCAATAGGTAATTTTGTTTATTTTCTGTTGACTATTTTTCTCTAAGATGAAACAGTTTATTCCTCTAAGCTTATGTATCTAGCTTTCATAAAATAGGAATAATAATAATACATAAACAATAGTTAGTTTAAGGTTAAAATTAAATAATGTATGTGAAATAAGATACAAAGTATTTTTTCAAATATTATACTTTAGAATTGAATCAACTCAAGAAAAATTTCCAGAGGGCTCATTGATATTGTCTTCTGGAAAAATAGCCCTGACAAGACAAGTGTCAAAGTGCTTCTTCTTAGGGGGAGAAATGGGAAGTTAAACCATATTAGTTAGACATCCATGTGTTGTTTGTTTTGTTTCTTCCATCACTCTAAGTCTTATTTTCCAATGATGTTTGAATGACCTAAGTAAGACCAGTTCTCAATTTCTAATGGAAGACAGGTATTCAGATGACTGCAGTAAAAACACCTACTCATCCCTCTGCATTTTAAGACTGTGACAGAGCTGTTGCTCATAATGATCCCAGAATCAAGAAGAAATGCCCTACGTATCCGTCAAATGGAATTCTTACTTGGCATGGAGTTAAACCAAGGAAGCTCCTAAGACTTTTAAGTAACCATTTTCAAATTTACTGCATGCAGGCTTGACAGTCTGCAATACGGAATAGTAGAAAGTCAGAGTGATGCTTCCACAACCCAAATACTAAGCATGCTATTTATCTGGTCTGCACTTGAAGTGACTCTCCATGTAGGCCCTGATTCTTCTGAATGATATCCATAGCCTTTTTATCTGGCTTTATTCTCTCCCCTCTCATGCCTTTGTTTCTACACACCTTCACTCCACACTTGCCACTACAAATTTCAGTGCTCTTCAGAGTCTAGGTGGTGTGTGGAAAAAGAGATTGGTTTTTGTGTCTGCCACATAGGCCTGTATTTTAATATTTTCCCAGTAGAAAGCGACTAAGTGCTGATGACAGAGCCTGTGAGGGCTGTATATTCTGTTTCAATGTGAAAAGAATCTCTTAAGAGAGTTAAGATTAAATTGGGTACCTATTTAGATTTTCTTTTGCCATGTGGCTGTCAGCAAGGTCATTCGGGCTGCTCTAGCTTTCAGTGGAAAGCAACTCTCCATTAGGCAGTTGTCATTGACTTCATGATCCATTTTTATGCCATAATTTTAACTATCATCATGCAGCAAAAGCAAGGTATTTGAATGTTTAACCATGTCATACCAAACCAAGCCAGGTGGTCATTTGTAAAATGTGAAAAGCTACGAGACTGGCAGGATATGATTCAGAAAAACATAAATCTTTGGTTAATGTTTTGAAGGATGCCATACATTTGAAAACTGTACTAATTCACTATAGACTCACTGAAATTTTTATTTCCAGTGATGAAAAAAATAGCAGAGACTATACACAAAATCAGTGTTTCACAAAATAAATAAATGTATTTCATTATGAATGGAAATAACTCAGTAAATTCAGAAATGGTTATGGAAAAGATTGTTGCTTATACTGTGGTCATCTTACATTTTCAACAGAGATTAGTCTGGGGTAGAGATGTGTTCCTAACTGAAGTCTGAGAGTAGCAACGTTTGCCTCATAGGGCTACTGATGTTCTGGGAAGATCAATTCTAAATCTAGAATATATAGACATTTTCTAATTCTGTGGAATATAATGACTATGTTGGCAGCTTTCATACCACATACTTGTATTCATTTCAAATTATTTCTCTCTAAAAGAAGATTTAAATCAAGGTATAGTTGAAGCTGAGTCCTATAAAACATATTTGGTGGGCCTTACACTGAAGAGAATACAAATGTCAAAATTTCATCAAAGCTCTAAATTTAAATGGTTCAATGCCTTTCTGCTTGATTAGCAAAAAATCCATTCTTAAAACTACCCAACTGCAGAAAATAAATGAAGAGAGAAGAAGTGAGGAACAAAGGACATACAAAACAACCAGAAAACAATCAATAAATTGACAAGAGTAAGTCCTCACCTATCAATAATAACCTTGAATGTAAATGGATTAAATTCCCCATTTAAAATGTATGGACTGGTTAAATGGATTAAAAAAACAAACAAACAAAAAAAACCCAACTATATGCTGCCTACAAGAAACTCACCTCGCCCATGAAAGTATGTAGACAGAAAGTGATGGCATTCAAACAGAAACAAAAGAGAGCAAGAGTAGCTATACTTACATCAGAAAAAATGCACTTCAAGTCAAAAACTATATGAGGAGACAAAGAAGAACATTATCTGATAATAAATGAAACAATTCAGCAAGAGAATATAACAATTGTAAATATATATATGCATCCAACACCAGAGTAGCCAGATCTATAAAGCATATATTATTAGATATGAAGGAAGAGATAGACCCCGTTACAATAATAGTTTGATACTTCAACACTCCACTTTCAGCATTGGAAAGGTCATCAAGACAGAAAATCAACAAAGAAACATTGGATTTCAACTACATCATAGACCAAACAGAACTAACAGACATGTTTAGAACAATTTGTCAAACAGCTGCAGAAAGTACACATATTTTTTTCATCAATACATGGAAAATTCTCCAGGATCTTTCATATATTGGAACACAAAACAAGCCTTAAAAAGTTTTAAAATTTGAAATCACATCAAGTATCTTATCTGACAATAATAGAATAAAACTAGAAATAAATAACCAGAGGAACATTTGAACTATACAAATATATGGGAATTAAGCAACATGCTCCTGAACAACCAATAGGAGAAAGAAGAAATTAAGGAAAAAAGTTAGAAATTTCTTGAAACAAATAAAACTAAAAATACAACATATCAAAACTTATGAGACATAGCAAAAGTAGTATTTAAAGGAAAATGTATAGCAATATATGTCTACATCAAAAATAGAAAAATTTTAAATAAACAAACAATGACCTCAAGAACTAAAAAAATAAGAACAAACCAAACCCCAAATTAGTAGAAGAACATAAACAATAAAAATCATTGTATCAAATGAATGAAATTAAGACTAAAAGAATACAAAAGGTAAAAAAAATTTTAAAGATAAATACAATTGACAAACTATTAATTACACTAAGAGAAAAAGACAAACATAATTTGAAACCAACAAAACATGCCACATCAGATACTACAGAAACACAAAGGATCATTAAACCGCTACAGAAACACAAAGGATCATTAAACTGCTAGCAGCATTTATATGCCAATACATCTGAAAACCAGGAGGAATCCAATAAATTGCTGGACATATAAAAGTGACCAAAATTAAACTGAAAAGATATAGAAAATTTAAACAGGCCAATGAAAAGTAGCAAGATTAAATCAGTAATAAAAAGTCTCCCAACAAATAAAAGTCCAGGAGTAGAAGGCTTCAGCAATTAATTCCACCAAACATTAAAGAATAATTATTACCAACTTTTTTTTACACTATTCCAAAAATACTAAAGCAGAGGGAACTCTTTCTAGCTCATTCTATGGGACCAGCACAACTCTGATACCAAAACCCAACAAGCACACAACAATATAAAAGAAAACTCAGGCTAATAACCTTGATAAGCAGAGATTTTAAAATCCTTAACAAAATACTAGTAAACCAAATTTAACAATATATCAAAAAGACAATACACCATAATCAAGTGGGATTTGTCCTAGGAATGCAAAGATGATAGATCATAGGCAAATCAATAAAAGTGATATATCACATCAACAGAATGAAGAACAAAAACTATATTATCATCTCAATATGTGAACAAAAAGCATTTTATAAAATTCAATGTTTCTTTACAATAAAAACTCTCAATAAATTAGTTATAGAAGGAAAGTACCTCAACACAGTAAAGGCCATATATGGCAAACCCACAGTTAACATCATACAGAACAAGGAGAAGTTAAAAGCTTTTCCCCTAAATACTGAAACAAGACAAGGATGCCCACTGTCCTCACTGTTATCCAATATAGAACTGGAAGTCCTAGCCAGAGCAATTAGATGAGGGAAATAAATAAAGCCCATCCAAATTGAAAGGAGGGAGTCAAATTGTTCATTTCCACACAACAAGCTTTTACCTAGAGAAAAACCTAAAGACTACCAAAAAACTCAGAATTGATGAAGTCAGCAAAGTTGCAGGATACAAAACTAACGTACAAAAATCACTAGCCTTTCTATATATGAACACCACACTAGCTGAAAAAGAAATCAAGAACACAATCCCATTTACAATAGTTACAAAAATAAAATAAAATACCTAGGAACACATTAAATACAGGAGGTAAAAGACATTTACAAGGAAAACTACAAAATGCTTAGAAATTGAAGAGGATACAAACAAATGGAAACATATCCCATGCACATGGATTGGAAGAATCAATGTTGTTAAAATTACTATACTACTCAAAGCAAGCTACAGATTCAATGTAATTCCTATCAAAATTTTAATGGCATTCTTCACCTAAATTCAAATTAAAAATTATTTAAATGTTTATGGAACCATAAGAGACCCCAAATAGCCAAAGTAATTCTGGCAAAAAAAAAAAAAAAAAAAATCTGAAGGCATCATACTATTAGACTTCAAAATATACTACAATGATGAAGTAGCCAAAATAGTGTGAGACTACTGCCAAATAAATGAACGGTGAAGAGTGAACCCAGAAATTAATCCACTGTATCTATAGCCAACAGTATCTACAGCTAAGTGATTTTTGATAAAGCTGCCAAGAACACTTATTGGGGGAAAGAGAGTCTCTTCAATAAATGGTGCTGGGAAAACTGGATATCCATATGCAGAAGAATAAAACCAGACCCCCACCTCTCACCCATAAAAACCAAGTCAATATGGATCAAAGACCTAAATGTAAGATCTGAAACTATAAAACTACTAGAAGAAAACATAGGAGTAAATGCTTCAGAACATTGTTTTGGGAAAAGATTTTATAAATAAGACCTCAAAAGCACAGGCAACATGAAACATAAACTAATGGGATTATATCAAACTGAAAGTTGTGCAGTAAAGGAAACAAACTGCAGAGTAAAAAGACAACCCACAGAATGGAAGAAAATACTTTCAAACTATTCATTTGACAGGGAATTTATATCCAGAATATACAAGGAACTCAAATAAATAATCTGATTTTAAAATGAGCAAATAATCTGAACAGACATTTCTCAGAAGAAGATACAAATGCCAACAAATAATATATGAGAAAATGTTCAACATTACTAATAATCAGAGAGATGAAAATCAAAGCCACAATGATGTATCATCTCACCCTGGTTAGGAAGTCTATTTTAAAAAAATAGCAAATGCTGGTGAAAATGCAGAGAAAAGAAAACTCTTATACACTGTTGTTAAAGTAAACTAGTACAGTCACTATGGAACAGTATGGAGGTTCCTCAAAACACTACAAATAGAGTGCTCAGATGATTCAACAATTCCACTACTGGGAATTTATCCAAAGGAAAGGAAATCATTATATTGAAGAAACATCTGCACCTCTGTGTTTATTGAAGCACTATTCACAATAGTCAAGATAAGAAATCAGTCTAGGTTAATTGTATTAAAAAAACAGATGAATGAATAAAGAAAATGTGGTATACTATTCAGCCATTAAAAAAAAAAAAGAATGAAATACTTTCTTCTGAGGCAACATGGATGGAACTGGAGGATATTATGTTAAGTGACATAAGCCAGGAACAGAAGGTAAAACACCACATGTTCTCATTCATATGGGGAAGCTAAAAAAAAAAGTTGATTTCACAGAAATAAAAAGTAGAACAGAGGATACTAGAGGCTGGGAAAGCTAGCAGAAATAAGGGGTAGGGAGAGATTTGCTAAAGGATACAAAATTATATCTAGATAGGAGGAAGAAGTTCTAGCATT
The DNA here is from genome assembly GCF_003255815.1 of Theropithecus gelada. Taxonomy (NCBI): domain Eukaryota; kingdom Metazoa; phylum Chordata; class Mammalia; order Primates; family Cercopithecidae; genus Theropithecus; species Theropithecus gelada. The sequence continues at coordinate 51,049,935 of NC_037677.1, forward strand.
TTATACCACTATAGTATGACTATGGTTTCTAATATGTTACAGAAGCATGGTATTGGATGTTCAATAAATAAATGATAAATGTTTGTGATGATGGATATGCTAATTAATTATACCGATTTGATTACTATACAATATGTGTATTGAAACATCACTATATACCCCATAAATATATGTAATCATTATATCTCAATTTTTAAAGTTAAATAAAATAAACAGAAAGAAAAAAAGAAATCCAGGCTTCCCCTGTATCGTGCTCTTTCATTTTTCCCTTTGGGGTAGTACATGATGGTGTGGGAAACTGATGCTTGCTTTTTGAGGGTCCTCACATATTCTCAAATCCACCATGGGTGGGGGTCTCTCTGCTTCCCTAGGACCTGAGGCTTTGCCCACTCTGTGGCTCTGTTGGAGGTACAACCCCAGAGTTCTAGAATGCTGGCTGTTCTCCTTTGGGATGCTGATGCACTCCATCCTCTCTGGCCAGCAGAATAGTTGTTTGTTCTCCATCTTTCCAGGTATTGTTTTTATTAAAACTACTTAGGGATAGTTTCCAACAAAGGGCTATTGAGTGCACAGTGCTCACAGGTATTAAAGAGAAGAGGGAATCATGGTTGGATGTGGTAGGGAGGCTTGGTTGAGCAGAGAATGGTCAGGGAAGCTTCATATTAATCTGAGACTTCATCCTGAGGGATTAACAGCAGAGGCCACAGAATCAAAAGTCTTGGCTTTAATCCTAATTAACTAGTCTGTAGTCCTCAGTACCCAACTTAATCTCATTTTTTTTTTCCAAAGGAAAATGAGAATAATTCAAGTTCCTGCATGATAGCCTAATCAGGAAGTACTGAGCCTCATTATCAGTACAAAGTAAGCATCCTCTGAAAGTCAGCTTGACATAATAGCCTTCAAAAGTCAAGCCCTGTGATGATGGTATACCTCCATTTTAATCATTACCGATCCATCAGTAACCCATATTTGGTCAACATTTCCTTCTTATAATGGACCAAATGTAGCCTTTCATTAACTTTATCCATGAATTCTGCCCTCAATTTCTATGGTATATAAGGGTTTATGCTCTTCCAGTTTTGCTTTTTAAAAATCTAAAGGTAACCGTCCTTCCTTCTTGAGTTTTCACAAATAAATTGGCCCAGCAGTATCAAAATAAGTCAAATCCTGAAACCATGTTGTTCTCTTTCTCCATATACACTCGAGTTTATCAGTAACTTATTAGAGGTTATGGCCCAGAATATTACAACTATGCTTAGAAATACAAAGTTCAACCAAACTTCTCAGAGCATATTGGCTTTTTCAGCACTCCTGGCACACTAATGATGCAAAGTCAGTTTTAATTCACCTAACCTTCTGGAGTTGTTTACATTCTTGTATATCTTGCATTTGCACACCTAATTTTTTGAATTTACATACTGAATTTATACTCATATTGGTTAAATTACATTTCTTACATTCAGTAGACTCAGCTCCATAATATCAATGTGCTGATAAATTTTGAATCTCTGGTTTGATTGTTCAATATTGTATATTTCTCCCACATTTGTATTGCCTTCAAATGTTACAAGAATGTCATGTATTTTTATTATGCCATTTTTAAAAATGTTATTTCCAACTTCTGGTTAAATCTGATTAATTAAACAGGATTATTTATCTCAGCTCCTTTGTAAAAATCTGTTAACATGTCAGTCGATGAAGAACATATATTAATCCATAAGGTAAAAGAGAATGAAAGGAGAAAGATGTCAGCAAATTTTTGGAAGATAAACAGCGGATAGAAGAATGGTAGCTGACTCAGAGGGAAGAAAGTGAAAACTGAACTGTTTTAAGAGATGGTTGCCTACAAGAAACAAATGTGTACCTGCTGCAGAACCTTAGAAAAGCTCTGCAACTGGAGACATAAGATAATCTGGAAGGCTATGGGCAGGCTAGGGGCTAGAATATAGGAGTTCCTTCCTTCCTTCCCTCCCTCCCTCCCTCCCTCCCTCCTTCCTTTCTTCCTTCCTTTTCCTTCTTGTATTTTTAATAAAGACAGGGTTTCACCATATTGGTCAGGCTGGTCTCGAACTCCTGACCTCAGGTGATCCACCCACCTTGGCCTCCCAAAGTGCTGGGATTAGAGGCATGGGCCACTGCGCCTGGCCGGCAGTATTGTTTTAATTCCACATAAGGGTCAGCGTGACTTTCAGATCTTCCTCCTCCTATCATCTATCCTGGTGATTATCCCTCTACCATCCATTGCTCATTGAATTGAATCTTCTGTTTCTCCATATACACTACAGTTCATCAGTAACATATCAAAGTTCATGACCCAGAAAATTCCAATTCCAAGTCCAATAACACTTGGAATAAGTGTTCCAACAAACACTTATTTTGGAGACACAGAATCAGAGTGGTCCTGAATTTGGAAACAGTATGGGCAGTTAAGGGTGGAGTTAGGGTGGCATACTGACAGCAGAAAGACTGTTAAAATTATTAAACCAAATTATTAAAGCATCCCCCACCCACCACCCAAACACCATTTTTGTTTAAAATGTTGAAGTGAGATTTCTCTCCTCAAGCAGAAAATTAGGAGATTCCTCTACAGAGCACTGACTACCACAAAAGAAAAAGATTTAGAGACCCTGAAACATAATGTATCCACAGTGCTTCTCAGTGCCTGACTCTAATATGAATTAACAGTCTAGAATAAAGTATGTACAGAAGTTGATGACATGAAAGACAAGGACTAATAAAAATTTTTAAAAGAAATAAATGTAACTCAAAGAAAGCAGAAAATACAGTAATAGCATTTTAAGTATATCTGTTGTATTTATTACATATCCACATTATCTACAGTGATGATATAGTGAATCCATAAAACGAGAAAATGCAGAATGTTAGAAAAAGAAAAACAAGAGTTCTTACAAATTTTTATATATATATACATACATAGACACAAAATTTTAAATTGTAGTAGAAAGTTTGAAAGTTAAAAAAATATATCCTTAGAAAGTAGAACAAAAAGACAAAATATGTCTTGCAACTAGCAAGAGGTCCACAAAGATAAGAAAAAAAAGGGGGGTGGGGATTTTAAATAAATAATAATACAGGATAATTTCCCAGTAATTAAAAAAAAAAACCCTGAGATTATGGTGAAAGGACTCAAAACTTTTCTAGCTCATTAAATGATTAAATGTAAAAATAGCACATCAAGACATATTATCATGACATTTCAGCATTCTGGGGATAAAGATCTACTCAAGTCCCAGAGTGGGAAAGAAAAGGCAGGTTTCCTAGATCAGTGGTGAGGTTCATGTCACTGAACATCTCTATATGCTAGATTTTCTGGAACACTTGAAGTAAAAGGATGATAAAGCAACACCTTCAAAATTCCAGGAGAAAATGATTTCCAAGCTAGAATTGAAAATTTTAAAAACTGACCCCCAAAAGGAATATAGTCTTTCTCAAAAAACTACCAGAGGATATGCTCTTGCCAATGGAAAGAATAGCCCAAGAAAAGGAACCCAATGCAATTGGCTGATCTAGGCTGGACTCAGCATGCTAACTCTGCTGCAAACTATGAACTGGGCTCAGGTTTGCTCCATGTGTGTTCACTCTGAAGCTCAGGGTGAAGAAGGAGACTACCAGGGGAATGTCTTTTAATGCTTGGACATCATAGTGTAAGAGAAATAGCCCCATCATGTAAACAAGATTCAAGCCTCTAGTTACGCCAAGCCCATAACATACCATTGATCCAGTGGTTCTAAACAAGGTAAATTTTATCCCCTACCCCAGAGGATATTTGGCAATATCTGGAGACATTTTTGGTTGCCACAACTTGGAGGGAAGCAGGGGTGCTACTGGTAACTAGTGGGTAGAGGTTAGAGGTGATGCTAACTATCAGTCCTCCACAGCAAAGAATTATCTAACCCCAAATTCAGCTTAGTGCTGACACTGAGGAACCCTTTATTAACCTTATTAAGTCCTATACACAAGTAAAATGTCAAGGGGTGAAAAAACACTGACCAAGAAGCTAGGGTAAGGACATAAATGTATAATACAGCCTCAAGAAAGTGAAGAATTGGGCAAATGACTTGATATGCTATATTAGTGATAATAATGTGTACAAATAATGTGGACAAATTTTTCCTAGGAAGTGGGTGTGGCCTGTATTTCCTAGAAAGGAAATGAGTGCTTAACACCGCATTTTATTTATTCCAAGATGCATATTTCTTTTCACATTCTAACATCTCTGAAGTAACATAACGTCTTAAGATCAATGTGATAAGAAAGCATTGTATTATATTTTCATTGGCACATTAAAAAATTTCAGTAGAACATGCAATAATGGTGTCTCTTATTATTGATGATGTGTAGATTTAATGAAACACCTTAAATGCTTATTACATACTTGCCCTGTGATAGCAGGCAAATTCAAAAGTATTGTTGGAGGTAGAAATAATTGTATTTCGCAGATACAACTAAGGCTCAGAGCCCCACCACCACCGAATCTCTATGCATAAACAACAGCCTGCCCTTTCAAACAGCTTGTAAGAGACAGAGTAATAATAAAGACATTGATTTCTCATCTCTAGAGCTACATTTAATAGCAACTGGGGACACTAGAGCACAGCAGTAAACAATATGACTTTTGGCTTCTGAGGTTAAAGGGAACAATGAATGAAAACACGGAATTATATTTGACATATAATATATACACAATAAATATTTATTGTCAACAATATATGCCTGGTACTTTGATAATTGTTTCATATGCATTATTTCATTTAAATCTCCATATATTCTATGAGATGAATCATTTATGTTTTTCAAAGATAACACCAAGACAACTAGAGATTAAATAACCCAAAATGACACAGCTGAAAGTGATGTGTTGGGGAGTAGGGTGGTCGGACAACGGGATTTGAAAATCACATCTGTGATTTTAGTGACTGTGCACTCCTCCCCTTCCTTTTCTTTTTGTTATTATATTTCCCCTTTAAGCCTCTCATCATGCATAACTAATACAGGGGAACTGTTCTTCTACTTTTACATATAACGAAAACAGCTCTATCAATGGTTTCCTGAGTAGATTCCTTCATTCACTTATGTAGAGGACCAAAAAGGAGATGGCAGTGGGCCATAAAGAGAGAGAAAACAATTGATGGTGTCCTTTCTAAGTGTAACTTAAAAAAATTAATGAAAATAATAAGCACCTAATTCTCTCTCGTTCAGCTTCTTGCTGAAATGCCCAAAGTGAACTTTGAAAGTATCTATTTAAGCAAACCATGAGACAGCTTAGCAAGTATATCCAATCTAAGAAAAATGTTAACTAAGCATAGCAGTACATTGGCTAGTCCTGAATATTAATTTAGGACTAGACAATTGTGCAACTTTGAGTAGATAATAATGTTCTCTGTTCCATCAGTATAAAGTGAAGAATTTCACTTATTTTCTAGCTTTAACTTTCGGTGTTTGGTAGGTGAACAACTCTGTAGAGGAGCTGTACTTTTTATTTTATTTGATACATCTTACTAGGCACACTGATAGTAATTTCAGTACTTTTCAGTTCATTAATATATTGTCAAAAGTTAAACCTATGGCTTCATAAAATTAAAACAATAAGTTCAGTTAATTATTAGGTGGACAACATTGAAGTCATAGAATCTCTATTTGGTTTTCTCACCTACAAATTGAGGACACTGGTTTCTGTACTTCTAAGTCTTACATTACATAGAATAATACCTACAAAGTGGCTTATCACTTTTGTACAGAGTACATACTTGATAAAATGCTACTAAGATATATCTCACATGATTTGGACCCCTGGCAACTATGAACTAAATTTATTAGTCTGATATTTTCATTTACTTGTAAGGCTTGGGCTTAATGCACATTTTCTTTAACATATATAAACACAGTAGGCTAATCACTGCAACTCTTTTGGAGTTCAGAAATGCATTCATAGAGTAATAGTGGAGTCAACATTTGTAAAGGGAGGTTGAAAAAAATCTTGTGAAATATTTAAAGAAGACAAATGAGTAACACTTTACCTGGCTTCAATATTTATTCCTCTAGAGCAAAACTTACATCAAACTTCCCATTAAAATTTCCTGTGAGCATCTTATATATTTGTTAATATGAAAATACAATATTTCCTTATACTCTAAATAGTCATGACTATAAATACGTATTATTATAAATAGACCATGGAAATTGACTGCATTTGTAAAGGGGAAAAATCATGTAATAATAACCTCCTATTACTATGGCTGTGGAGGGAAGACAATCCTATGTTACTATGATAAAAGAGCAAAATTATATTTAGTGATGAAAGATAAAAGAAATCATGAGGGGAGCTGCCTCTTTCCTCTCATGATGGATGTTCCAGTCATATCTTATTTTGTGTGTTTGCAAGATCAAATTAACTTTTAGCACATTTCTGTTTCTGAGTTAACATTTTAAGATTGACTGTGACTTGGATCATCTGCCTTTCCAACTAGCTCTGGGGTATGCAAAGGCATACCAATGAAGACTGACAATTGATTTCAGTTAGGCCCAGGGCCATGGCAGCAACAGTCCAGGGCCATCACAGAAAGTGCCTGTCCTTTGTTGGGATCATTTCCTCTGTCAGTTGGTCACTGAGTTACCACTAGAACAAAGCACAGAGTCCTGCCATTGTGGAGAGTGAGAGGAAAACATAGCTGGCACCATATTGTGATTATTGTAATACAGCCTCAATTCTTAAGAATACAACTTTTTATTGGTTTATCTTTGTATATTGAACTAGTACAGTTTGTCAACTTAAGAAGGATGCTCCTAATGATTAAATGATGCACCCAGAAATACTTGTTCTTCAGGGTTTTCTTTCAAATTTCAGAGGATATGGTAATGTCATGGTATCCTAATTTTGGCCATGTAATTATAATCAAGCTTTCAAGACAGACCCAGAGATAGTGTCATTGAATACAGAGAAAGAGTCATAAATTAAGAGAAAAAAAAAAAAACCTCGGTTTTAGTTTTGATTGTGTGCCTCAGGACCACAAAGCTCTTTAAATTACTTAACCTCTTGAGATTTCCAAAATTTGGTTGACACAGTGACTATCAATCCTGGGTGCACATTACAATCACCACAGAGTCTGCAAAAAATGCTACTGCATGGCCACTCCCAGATCATTTGGTGAGAATCCTGTGGGGAAGGCCTGAGTGTCCAAATTCTTTGAACATCCCCCAGAGTGTTCCAATGGAAATGACGATGAATACCACTGTGCTACCTGACTCTTAAGAGCCTTTTCATGCTACTCAATGTGTGTGTGTTTTTGTGTGTGTGTGTGTGTGTGTGTGTGGGTGTGTGTGTTGGGGAGGATTTAGCCTGTCTTCCTTCTTACATGTTTTTCTGCCAGTTCTTTTATTTTATTCTTTTCTTTTTCTTTTTACCTGACTTACTCAGCAGCCAGAAAGAAATAAAAGTATTTTATCCCAAAGTATATTTCTTTGACATATTTTGAGATGGTTGTCAAGAGAAACAGCAACAGATGTAGTCCTGAAAATCTATCTTTTGGAGGAAATTAGCATCTATAGAGAATCTCCATGATGCAGCCAGGTCTTCCCTTTTTTGGTTCTAGGAAAGATTAACTGAGAGTCTAACATCTCTAAACATCTGAAAGAAACATGTATCATTTATCCTTTCTGCGGGCTGCTACCAGTGAGGTTTCATTGACCTATTAAGAGCACCTTTGCTAGTGAAGTTTTCTCTCCCTACCTTAACCTATTTGCCACTATAACCTAATTTGCCACCATCACCTGTGATACGGTTTGGATGTTTATCCTCTCCAGATCTCATGTTGAAAAGTGATCCCCAGCTGGCACGGTGGCTCACACCTGTAATTCCAGCACTTTGGGATGCCAAGGCAGGTGGATCACCTGAGGTCAGGGGTTCAGGACCAGCCCGGCCAACATGGTGAAACCCCATCTCTACTAAAAACACAAAAATTAGCTGGGCATGGTGGCACATACCACTTTCCCAGCTACTCAGAAGGCTAAGGCAAAAGAATCCCTTGAACCTAGGAGGTGGAGGTTGCAGTGAGCCGAGTTTGTGCTGCTGCACTCCAGCCTGGGTGACAGAGTGACAAAGAGAGACTCTGTCTCAAAAAAGGAAAGAAGGAAGGAAAGAAAGGAAGGGAAGGGAAGGGAAGAGAAAGAAAGGGAAAGAAAAGAGTAGAAAAGAGAAGAAAAGAAAAGTGATCCCTGTGATCCCCAATGTTGGATATGGAGCCAGATGAGAGGTATTTGGATTATGGAAGTGGATCCCTCATGAGTGGCTTGGCACCATTCTTGCAGAAGTGAGTGAGAGCTCACTATCAGAACCCATGAGAACTGATTATTTGAAAGTTCCCTAACTCCCTCCTCCCTTGCTCTTGATTTATCTCTCTTGTTATGTGAGGCCTGCTACCTTTTGCCTTCCATCATGATTGGAAGCTTTCTGAAGTCCTCACAGAAGCAGATGCTGGTGAAATCACCCATACAAAATAATAACAATGAGAGAAATCTAACATAACTGACTCCATCTTGCTTCTAACCTCATAAGATAACTGCCATTACCTATTCTTGTACTTAAGCCAGGCTAACTATGGAAGGAAATTAGTTTACAGTTTAGCCTTACAACAAGAAGAATAGTAGTCCCTTCCCCAGACTAACCCTCTCCTTGTTCAGGGACTAAAACTGCCTTTGTAAAACAATGCAAAGCCACATGGTTACAATAATGGTAGAAACCTAAATTATCTTCAGATATAGGCATAGTTAAGCAGTAACCAGCCATTGTTCCCTAAATTGCCTATCTAAAATTGCTTATCACTTGAGAGTAATGTAGCCAGTGGTCACAAGATTTGTAACTTCCCCATTTGCTCTTATAGATAACACTGTTATTGTGAAACTTAAGACTGGTGTTTGAGATATTTTTAAAACACTGTATTCTTGTGGACCAACTAACACTACTTGGACCAGTGACCCATACCCACAAACTAACTCAACTGATCCCCATTCCGGTACTGACTCAGCATATGAAGACAATTTTGACATCACTGTGATTTCATCCCCAACCTAACCAATCAGCAATGTTAATTACCTAGTCCCCTTTCTGCCAAACAATCCTTAAAAACCCTAGCCTCCAAATTCTTGCACAGGTGAATCTGGATGGGAGAACTATCTCCCATCCTCCTTGCTTGGCTGCCTTCCAATTAGTAAACACTTTCTTTGCTGCAATACCTGCTCTCTGAGTGAACTGGCTTTTTCTGTGCAGTGGCCAAAAAGAACGCGTTGGTCAATGACGTAGTTTAGATGTCTGTTTTCTCCAAATCTCATGTTGAAATGTGATCTCCAATGTTTGAGGTGGGGCCTAGTTGGAGGTGTTTGGGTCATGGGGTGGATCCTTCTTGAATGGCTTGGTGCCCTCCTTTTGGTAACGATTTCACACAAGATCTGGTTGTTAAAAAGAGCCTGGCACCTCCTACTCTTTCCTTTGCTCTGTCTCTAAAGATGTGACATTCCTCTTCCCCCTTTCACCTCCTTTCATGAGTGAAAACTTCCTGAGGCCTCACTAGAAGTTTAAGGGATGCTGGTGCCACACTTGTACAGACTGCAGAACAATAAAACAAATAAGCCTCTTTTCTTTATAAACTACCAAGTCTCAGATATTCCTTTATAGCAGCGCAAAATTAACTAATAAAATAAATTAGTACCAGGAGTAGGGTGTTGCTATAGAGACACCTGAGATTGTAAAAGTGGCTTTGGAACTGGGAAATGGGTAGATGTTGGAAGAGTTTGGAGAGCTCAGAAGAGAGGAAAAAGAAAGAAAGTTTGAAACATCTTAAATACTGGTTAAATGGCTGTGACTAAATGCTGATAGAAATATGAACAGTAAAGGCCAAACTAATAAGGTCTCAGATGAAAATGAGGAAGTTATTGAAAAGTGGAGCAAAAGTCACCTTTATTATACTCTAGCAAAGTACTTGGCTACACTGTGTTCATGCCCTAAGGATTTGCAGAAGGTTGAACTTAAGAGTAATAACATAGGGTATCTTGAAGAAGAAATTTAAGAAATAACTTAAAGTTGGAAATCATAATTAAAAGATAAGCAGAACATAAAAAATTAGTTAATCCACAACCTGGCTCGTGGTAGAAAAGGAAAGAGTATTTTCAGATGAAGAATTCAGGGGGCCTATAGAGCAACCGCTTGCTAAAAAGATTAGCATGACTAAAAGGGAGCCGAGTTCTAATATTCAAGATGATGGAAAACAGGCCTTAAAGACATTTCAGAAATCCTCCTGGCAGCCTATTGTATCATAAGTTGAGAAGTCTAAGAGGAAAGAATTGTTTCTGGGGCCAAGCCCAGGATGCAACTTCCCAGTGCCACCTCTGGACACTATTCCCTGCATACTGGCTGCTCTGGCTCCAGCAGGGCTTCTAATAGCCCCAGGTGCAGCTTGGGCTGCTGTTTCAGAGAGCAAAAGCCATAATCCTTGGGAGCTTCTATGTGGTGCTAAGTCTGCAAGTATGCACAATGCAAGAGTGAAAGAGGCTTGGCAGTTTCCATTTGAACTTCAGGGCATGTATTGAAAAGCCTGGATACCCAGCGAGCCTCTACTAGGGCAGTGCCAAGGAGAAATGTGGATTAGCAGCCCTCACAGAGAGTCCCCGCTGGAGCACTCACTAGTGGATCTGTGGGAATGGGGCTGCTGACTTCCAGACCCAGGATGGTAGAGCCACAGTCAGCATGCTCATGCAGCCTGGAAAAACTGCATGCACCAGAGTCCAACCTGTGACAGCAGCCACAGGGGCTGCCTTCAACAAACCTATGGGAGTGAAGCTGCCCAAGGCCGTGAGAGCTCACACCTCATACCAGTGTGCCCTGAATGTTGAGACATGGAGTCAAAAACTGTTTTGGAGATTTAAGGTTTAATGTTTTTACTGCTGGGTTTCAGATTTATGTGCAGCTTGTTGGCCCTTGCTTTTGACTAATTTCTCCCTTTTGGAATGAGAATGTTTACCTAATGCCTGTACCATCATTGTATCTTGAAGGTAAATAACTCATTTCTGATATTATAGGCTCATAGGTGAAAGGAGCTTGCCTTGAGTCTCAGTTGAAACTTTGGACTTTGAGCTTTTGAGTTGATTCTGGAAAAGGTTAGGACATTTGGGGACTACTGAAAAGGAATGATTGTGTTTTTCAATGCAAGAAAGACATGAGATTGGAGCAATGGGTGAAATAATATAGACTGGATGTTTGTTCCCTCCAAATCTCATGGGAAATGTGATCCTTAATGTTGGAAGTGGTACCTAGTGGGAAGTGTTGTGTCATGGGGGCAGATCCCTCTCAGATGGCATGGTGCCCTCTTTGCAGTAATGAATTCATATAAGATCTGGCTGATAAGTCCAGCCTAGCTCCTCCTCCTCCTGTTCCTGCACTTCTTCTTCTTCTTCTTTCTTCTTTCTTATCCTTCTTCTTCTTCCTCCTCCTCCTCCTCCTCTTCTTCTTCTTCTTCTTCCTCCTCCTCCTCCTTTCTCCTCCTCCTTCTCTTCCTCCTCCTCCTCCTCCTCTTCTTCTTCTTCTCCTTCTCCTTCTTCCTCTTCTCTCTCTCTCTGTTTTGCTTCCTCTCTCACCATGTGACACACCTACTTCCCCCTCACATTCTTTCATGAGTAAAAATTTCCTGAGGCTTCATCAGAAGCTGAGAAGATGTTGATGCCATGCTTGTACACCTTGCAGAGCCATGAGGTAGATAAACCTCTTTTCTTTATGCATTACCCAGTCTCAGGTATTTCTTTATAGCAACACAAATGAACAAATACAATCTGTAACACTGGCACCATGCTTCTTGTACAGCCTGTAGGACCATGAGCCAAATGAACCTTTTTTCTTTATAAATTACTCAGCCTCAGTTATTTCTTTTTAGCAGCACAAAACATACTAAGACAACCTATTCTTGGCCATGCACTGAACCTTGGTTTACTCTGTTAACCTCAAGATAGTAGAAAAGTTTCTGCATCATCGTAGGGTGTGGGTTGCCACTCTGTGGTTCTTCCCATGTACACTTCAGTAATTTAGTATGCCTTTTAACCAATTAATCTGACTTTTGTCAGTTGATTTTTCAGCAAAATTTTAGAGGGCAAACAGGAAGTTTTCCCTTGTCCCCTACAAACCCAAATTCTAAGGTGGTAAGCCCATTTTCATGATGGGTGGCAATATTAACTCGAATGTGCTGTAAACTCAGGTAAAGCTTTAAAGTTGATATTTTCTTCATATGCAGGCATATAGCAGAGCTGAGTTCAGTCTAAGAGAAATCATAGTTATGTGGGGACTGGGAAGAAATAGCCACGGTTGTCTTTTGGGTGCTTTCTGAGTCTTCTGATAGATGAATTTCTTTGGGAGAAGAAAAAGGTATGTATTTGATAGAATAGCTATTTCTTACTGAAAATTTTTTCTTCTATTTAAAAAAACTCTACTCCCTAAAATGAATTATTTTGTTTATACTGCACTGCTTATGAACTGTGTTTGTGAAGAGCACAAGCCCCACACAAGAGAGATTTCTCAATTTCTCTGACTAAAGAAATCCTGGGGCACATACCATTTTGTATTCTGATGGTGAGAGTCTGAGTTGACAGTCTGGATTAATTCAGCTTTCAGCATCCATCTCAGGAGATTAGCAAATTGTAGGGAATCAGTGATTGGTGGATAAAACATTGCTATCTGATGTGCTCAAATTGACACCTGGTGGATAGATTCTTTTTCTGTGTCATTGCTTATAAAATTCTTGTAGATAAAAACTCTTAATAGAGAACTCGCTTTATTATTTATGTTTGCTTGACTTTACCAAATTTACTGCAACCAGTCATCATCTACTTCATTCACTTCTTTACAGCTCAGAATGAATAACCCAAAATTAATCAATTGATTACAAATTCCTTAATTCTATGCAGCCCATTTCTCATTCTTCTCAGTTCTTTTAACAAGAATTAAGAATTAGACTCATGGGTCTATGCTGTCAGTACTGGCTAGGTGTTAAGTAGAGAGAAACCTACATTGCTTCTACGCCTCTGGGGAGTTTCCAGGGAGAACAAAGTTACATTCATTAAATATCTGAATTATTTGGAAGGTGAATAGGATTCTGTCTGGCCTTACCCTTGAGAAGTTCACATTTTTATTGCCTAAATTCCTCTTCAGTGGTTCTTTGAGGAATCACACACAAAAAAAATCCAATATATCAACCCTCTTTTCAGGTTATATAATCACACAGAGCATCAGGTAATTAATTCATTTATTCATTCATTCAAGGAATATTTATGAGCACCTACCATGTGTTAGGCACTGTCACATGTTTGGAGGATAAACAAAACACTTTGATTCTGGGATTCTGCTGGTAGAGAGAGGTCAAGTGGTGCTGAGTACAATGGGCTAAAATAAAGAAGGCAATGGTGGGAAGGAGAAGAAAAGTGCTGTTTCGTATGTATAGTAGTCAGGGAATTTCTCTCTGATGCAGTGACCTTTGAGGAGTACTTGAAAAAAACAAAGAGATAACTTAAACTGGTATCTGGGGGGAGTTTCAAAGCAGTGGTAATAGAGAGTACAAAGGCCCTAAGGCAAGAGCGTCCTTGTATGTTTGTTTAGAGAAGAGCAGTAAAGTTGATGTGGCTAGAACTGAATGATGAAGAACCAGGTTTGCAACAGAGAAGGTCAGATGGTCAACAAGGGACAGGTCCCTTAGAACCCCGTAGACCATGGTGAGAATTTTGCCCTTCATTCTGAAAGCTATTAGAGGTTATTGAACAGACCTCATGCCTGTTTTCAAAATATCATTGTGGTTTCTGAGATGAAAATCAGCTCTGTAGGCAAACTTTGGGCAGGGAGACCAGTGTTCAGCCTTCTGACCTAGTTCAGGTATGAGAAGATAATGGCCTGGCTTGGGGAAATGTGATGGAGGCTGTATGAGGTGGTCACAATCGGGCTCATTTTGAAGACAGAACTAAGAGAATTCATTGACAGTTTTGGTTCGGCATAAGACAAGAGAAGTCAAAGATGGTTCTCAGTTTTTTCTAAAGATCACTGCCTTGAGCTATGTTTTGAAACTATTTCAGGCATAAGAATGAGAGAGAATAGGATTAAAATTCTTCTACTAACTGATTTTCATAAATTTTATGAGTCTCAGTTTCTTCCAAGGTATGTTAATAATAATTATATCTAGCACATTAGTGTACCTTCAGGGTTTAAATTAAGTAATAACCATAACCATGTTACTCTATTATTACATCTTAATTTTCACAACAACTCTGTGAGAGAAGTGATCATGTTATCCCATTCATGATATGGGTCAATAAACTAATACATGATGATATTACAAAATTTGTTCAAGGTCACACAGAGCTGGATTTGGAACTGAAAATTAAGTAAGTCTGTCTGACATCAGAACCCAAGTCCCCAAACACCACGTTAACAGCCACAAAACAATAATAATAATAATAATAATAATAATAATGATAATATAAATAGCAACATCAGACAGCATGCTATACTTTTTGTTTAATACCTCACATACATTATATTATTCTATTAAATTTTTAAAACTTCCTAGCAGGTCCAAGTATTATCTTTATTTTACAAATGAGGAAGCAGAGACTCACAGAGGTTAAGTATCATGTCCCTGCCACAGAGGCCAGCAGCCAGTACACCTGAAAGCCTGGTTTAAAACTTGGGTCAACAACACAAACAACCATCTGATTGACTAATACCCAAGGTGCCTCTCTATACCAAGGAATTCAGTGTGTAAGGCTGTACTCCTCCTGCAGATGTGGGGTGAGGCAGGGGTAGTGAGTAGGGCTGAATGTAGAGATTCTTATGAGAGCCCCTATATCTCTGAGGAACAGCATGTGCCTGCACATCTAAGATGACAGAGCAATAAGCAAGAACTGACCACTTTCACTCTCTGGCACATTTCTCTGAAGTTAATATTGCAAGATGTTAGTCTGCTTCTTCCTCCATAAACAGAATTTATTGCATTTTTTATTGCTTTCATTTTTCAGAGATGATGAAGTATTTATCAGAAGGCACGCTTTTGCAATTCATAAGTACTCTTCTTTCACCAGCAAATTCAATCATTTCATGTTAAAAGGAAAAAAAAAAAAAAAAGAGTACAAGTAAAAATCTGGCTATTTTTGGGTGTTTTTTCCCCCTTAGAGAAATGAGGGCAAAAAAATACATCAGTTATTTTGAAGACAAAATCTGAGTGCATTTTGGAGGATTATAAAGAAGAAAAATGTAATTTATTATCAAATAACTGTGATAGATTGGCTTTCTTTTAACTTCAGTGGTTAAGAAGTCCCAATATAAACCAAATGGAATGCTTTTTCAGGGATCTTGCAGTTTATTTTTGTCAAAATTTGGTCAAAAATATCAAAGAAATTAAATCAGCTCACTTTTAGAAGAACAGAGATTAGGCGGTTCCAGAGATAGCAGTGGGCCGAATTCCTCTTTATAACTGCCCTTGGTAATTTAAGATGGAGAAATCCATTGGTTTTCATGGTGAAATCTAGGACACTATGGGCTACAGGGCTATTTACGTACCTTCTGCAGCACTGTGAAAAAGCCTACAAAGAAAACAGGCAGTATGCCTAATGGCAGTCAAATTATGGTATCTTGATTTTTAGAAAATTAAGGGTGCAAACATTTTTTGAACACCCTCAGTTTGCCTCAATGTGTGACACATGGCTTCACATTCACATATGCTAACTAGTCCTTACAACCTCTACCTTAGCAAGATAGGTCTTGTCATTCCTATTTCACATGCGAGAAAACACAGTCTCGGATGATGTCTAAAACGTCTATCTAATACACGGAGGAGCTAGTGGGATACACCCCCACATCTGCATGACTCCTATTCATGGCTACTGTGTATTACATTGCTTTCCCTCAGTATCACAAACCTCCATCTTCTCCTCTGTAAAATGGGAGTATGTGTTTTCTAAAATAATTCAGTTTTAAATAGCATGTATAAAAGCATCTAGTCTACTGCCTGGCATATTTCAGAAGGTTACTTTTTTATTCCATTTACTAAGAATGCTTCTTTCTATTTCACAGTTATTCAAATGAAGTATGGAAAGGCAAACCATCAGAATTCTTAATGGTCTCCTGATAAGTAGTGCTTAACATATACATGTATATGTATGTACATTATATTATGTACATTATATATGTGTGTGTGTGTGTGTGTATATATATATAGAGAGAGAGAGAGAGAGAGAGACTTATTTCAAAAAATTGGCCTACATAATTGTGAGGGTTGGAAAGTCCAAAATTCATGGGGTGTGCCGCCATCAAGCTGGCAATCATCAGGCTAGAATTCACATGTAGAATTTCTTCTTCCTCAAGGAAACCTTGTTTTTCCTCTTAAGGCCTTACAACTCATTAGAATTGGCCCACTCAGGTTGTCAAGGATAATTTTTACTTAAAGATGACTGATTAAAATTGTTAACAATATCTACAAAATACCTTCATTGCAATACCTAGATTCATGTTTGACTAAGTAACTGGGTGCTACAGCTCAGTCAAGTTGACATGTAAGGCTATCCATCACAGTGCTTATTTGCTATACTGTGCAATAGCAAGAAACTTGACTGAATTATTTTATCATATTTGGTAATCAAAGATCCAGCCTATTATTTCTTTGATTATCTCCAGTGAGGGTGAAGAAACTGATGGAGGAGAAGTACTTGGCTTTCCCCTATGCCTGCACATTTTTCCTAAAAATTAACTATTGCAGGATTTGTTCTTGTTATTGAATTATTTGCAAAAAGCTCTAAATTCAATATTTTCCTGAGGGCAAACACTTGTTAAATTATTCATAGTGCTACTTTCTAAGAAAAATTAGATTACCTGCTGCCTATACCAGCCAGGAGACTGTAGCACCAAAATGAGAATGTACAATATTATATGTACATTTTTCCTTGATTAATATAGCCTGTACTTGAAAAGGGGGATAGGATTAACTCTCAAAGCAATTCATGGAGTAAGTTTTCTGGTGATGGAAATTAAGGTTTTAGAAAAGTTGATTAAGGAAAGACTTATTGACAGGTTGACATTTGAATAAACATCAGATGGAAATGAGATAGACAGCCATGCAGACATCTGAGCAAAAAGCATTTCAGGCTAAGTCCCTATGATAGGAGCATGTCTGGTGTGCTCTGAAAAATATGAGGCAGTAGTATGGCTAGAGGGGAATTAACAAGATGATGGTGGTAATAAACGAGGTAAGAGAGGTAAAGAAAAGCTTGATTCATGTAGATGTGCATGTCCCATATTGTTTAATTAGATTATTATTATTATTATTTTACTTTAAGTTTTAGGATACATGTGCAGAATGTGCAGGTTTGTTACATAGGTATACATGTGCCATGGTGGTTTGCTGGACCTATCAACCTGTCATGTAGGTTTTAAGCTCTGCATTCATTAGGTATTTGTCCTAATGCTCTCCCTCCCCTTGCCTCCTATCCCCCAACAGGCCCCGATGTGTGATGTTCCCCTGCTGTGTCCATGTGTTCTCACTGTTCAACTCCCACTTCTGAGTGAGAACATGTGGGGTTTGGTTTTCTGTTCCTGTGTTAGTTTACTGAGAGTGATGGTTTCCGGCTTCATCCACATCCGTGCAAAGGACATGAACTCATTCTATTTTATGGCTGCATAGTATTCCATGGTGTATATTTTCTTTATCTATCTCGTCTATCATTGATGGGCATTTGGGTTGGTTCCAAGTCTTCACTACTGTAAACAGTGCTGCAATAAACATACATGTGGATGTGTCTTTACAGTAGAATGATTTATAATCCTTTGTGTATATACCCAGTAATCGGATTGCTGGGTCAAAAGATATTTCTGGTTCTAGATCCTTGAGGAGTCGCCACACTGTCTTCCACAATCGTTGAACTAATTTATACTACCACCAACAGTGAAAAAGTGTTCCTATTTTTCCACATCCTTGTCAGTATTGGTTGTTTACTGACTTGTTAATGATTGCCATTTTAACTGGCATGAGATGGTATGTCATATGGTTTTGATTTGCATTTCTCTAATATCAGTGATGATAAGCTTTTTTTTATATGTTTGTTGGCCACATCAATGTCTTCTTTGGAGAAGTGTCTGCTCATATCCTTTGCCTACTTTTTGATGGGGCTGTTGGGTTTTTTTCTTGTAAATCTGTTTAAGTTCCTTGTAGATTCTGGATATTAGAACTTTGTCAGATGGATAGATTGCAAAAATTTTCTCCCATTCTGTAGGTTGTCTGTTCACTCTCATCATAATCTCTTTTGCTTCTCAGGAGCTCTTTAGTTTAGTTTTTTTTTTTTTTTTGAGATGGAGTCTCACTCTGTCAGCCAGGCTAGAGTGCAGTGGCGCGATCTCAGCTCGCTGCAAACTCCGCCTCCTGGGTTTATGCCATTCTCCTGCCTCAGCCTCCCAAGTAGCTGGGACTAAAGGCGCCTGCCACCTCGCCCAGCTAGTTTTTTGTATTTTTTAGTAGAGATGGGGTTTCACCGTGTTAGCCAGGATGGTCTCAATCTTCTGACCTTGTGATCCGCCCGTCTCGGCCTCCCAAAGTGCTGGGATTACAGGCTTGAGCCACCGCACCCAGCCAGGAGCTCTTTAGTTTAATTAGATCCCACTTGTCAATTTTGGCTTTTGTTGCCATTGTTTTTGGTGCTTTAGTCATGAATTCTTTGCCCATGCCTATGTCCTGAATGGTATTGCCTAGGTTTTCTTCTAGGATTTTTATGGTTTTAGGTTTTATGTTTAAGTCTTTAATCCATCTTGAGTTAATTTTTCCATAAAGAAGGGGTCCCAGCTTCAGTTTTCTGCATATGGTTAACCAGTCTTCCCAGCACCGTTTATTAAATAGAGAATCTTTTCCCCATTGCTTCTTTTTTTTCAGGTTTGATGAAGATCAGATGGTTGTAGATATGTGGTGTTATTTCTGAGGCCTCTGTTCTGTTCTATTGGTCTATATATATGTTTTGGTACCAGTACCATGCTGTTTTGGTTATCGCAGCCTTGTAGTGTAGTTTGGAGTCAGGTAGTGTGATGTCTCCAACTTTGTTTTTTTTTTTTCTTACTATTGTCTTGGCTATATGGGTTCTTTTTTGTTTCCATATGAAATTTGAAGTCGATTTTATAATTCTGTGAAGCAAATCAATGGTAGTTTGATGGGAATAGCATTGAATCTATAAATTACTTTGTGTAGTGTGGCCATTTTCACGATATTGATTCTTCCTATTCATGAGCATGGAATTTTTTTTTTTCATTTGTTTGTGTTCTTTTATTTCCTTCAGCAGTAGTTTGTAATTCTCTTTGAAGAGGTTCTTTATGTCCCTTGTAAGTTATATTCCTGCATCATCCTGATACTAAAACCAGGCAGAGATACAACAGAAAAATAAAATTTCAGGCCAATATCCCTGATGAACATCAGTGAGAAAATCCTCAATAAAATACTGGCAAACCAAATCCAGCAGCACTTCAAAAAGCTTATCCACCATGATCAAGCCGGCTTCATCCCTGGGATGCAAGGCTACTTCAACATACGCAAATCAATAAACGTAATCCATCACATGAACAGAACCAATGACAAAAACCACATAATTACCTCAATAGATGCAGAAAAGGCCTTCAATAAAATTCAACGCCCCTTCATGCTAAAACCTCTCAATAAACTAGGTATTGATGGAACATATCTCAAAATAATAAGAGCTGTTTATGTCAAATGCACAGCCAATACCATACTGAATGGGCAAAAGCTGGAAGCATTCCCTTTGAAAACCAGCACAAGGCAAGGATGTCCTGTCTCACCACTCCTATTCAACACAGTATTGGAAGTTCCGGTCAGGGCAATCAGGAAAGAAAACGAAATAAAATGTATTCAAATAGGAGGAGAGGAAGTCAAACTGTCTGTTCACAGATGACATGATTGTATATTTAGGAAACCCCATCATCTCAGCCCAAAAACTCCTTAAACTGATAAGCAATTTCAGCAAAGTCTCAGGATACAAAATCAATGTGCAAAACTCACAGGCATTCCTCTATACCAATAACAGACAAACAGAGAGCCAAATCATGAGTGAACTGCCATTCACAATTGCTACCAAGAGAATTAGATTATTTTTAAATAACCCTCTCTTCCCTACTTCCATTGGAGGAAATACATGCTTGCCCCAATGATGTTGGCTTGGAAATGTGACTGGCATTGCAGCCAAGCCAATGTGCTGCTCAGCTCTTCTTCAAAGGAAACTGATGATAGGGGTGAAATTGGACTGAGAGCCCTGACTGCTATCCCTCTGATTCATGACCATGTCCAGCTAGAGACTATGTTTCCACTGTGCTATTACTAGCCAGTGACTGAGCATTGCATGGGCACTGCTGCTGGCACATTTTTATGAAATGCAAGTTCCCTTTCATGAGACTCAAGAATTTGGCATTGTTATATGGCCAAAACTTGCAACTTCACTGCAATCTGAGATTGATCCTACCCATTTCTTCTTCCTTTTCCCTTGTCAGGCTTGCACTGTAACTGCACTGAAAGTTCTTCCTGCCTATTATGGCCTATCCCTTTTGTCTTTCACTGAACTTCCCCCCTTGAATCTTTTGGATATCTAATCCTTTTATAGCATTTGTTTTTGTTATCTAAAATGACAGGCTAGACTTAGTATCATATTGCTGTATTCTACTTCTTGCACCTTGCTTTTGACTTGTCATGCAGCATCCATTGGCAATTATAAAGAGTGCAAGAAACAGAATTGGACTCAATCTACATCCTGAACCAAGTGCAAACTGAGCCAAGATGGTCATCATCGAAGCTATGAGCATAAAGTACTGTAGTTTTAAGTTGTTGAGATTCTTCATAATTTGGTATACAACATGATTACGACAGTAGGTAATGGTTACACATAGTAAAATTTTGTTGATTTTCTAAATTGGATGAAAAATTATTGGGGAGTTTGGAGCACAAGATGCTATGATCTGAATGATCCTATTTTAATAGATTCATTTGTTAATATGTTGATAATAAATGGAAAGAGTTGTATTTCCCTTTTAGAGCAAAAAAGAGAAATCCACTATTTGGCTTCTGAAATAATCCAGTCAAGAGAAAATGGTACTTCTGGCCAAGATGAAGAAAAGTGGGTAGAAATCTATCTTTTTCAAAGATGGAAAAGAGAGGACTTATTGATAAGATGATGTTTAGTGTGTCATAAACTGGAGAAAATGATGATACCAAGAATTTTGACCTGAGCAACTGGAATGATTGAAGAGTCTTAACTGAGAGAAGAAACAATTTAAAACCAGGCTATACAGGTTCTTGCACTTTTCAGTTGCAATCATCTGTATCTTCATCACACTTTAAACATCATCCCCCATAGTTATTTTCTGGGCCTTATTATCACCAATAACTGCCTTACTTTTAGCCTTGAGATTTTTGGTATGTCCTGTTCTAGTAACTATCTCTTATTTTTCAAATTTACTGAATTTTGTACGCTACTTTAAAAATGTTTTAATGTCGTCAAGGACTAAAAAATCTTATGCTCCCAACATCATAAGGATTTTCCCGCTTATAACATAGGACATCATGCTCTTTTACTAAAAAGACTCTCACTATAAATTTTCCTCAGGACTATTACCCACCTGGCAAAAATCTCAATCCTGTTTATCTGCAATTGCTTTAACCTAAGGCCAGCTTATCTCCCATCCTCATTGCTCCTGCAATTGTCTACTTTATCTACCAAATGACTCGTTTCTGCCTTGCATACTAAGTCTTTTTCATCAGCAGACAATGATGACTCTACAGATCCATGTGCCTCTTTCTAAGCTAGTATGAAATATTTGTTTCTCTCTGCACCACCCAGGATGCCCCATAAGTGGGGATATAGGTCAAACCAACCACATGACCACTGACTGCCACCCAGACAAGAGTCTGGGACCCATGAGTCCATGTACCAGAAATCCCTTATCCTCTCATGCACAGACAATGCCAACTGCAGTCTATGGGCTACTGATCGCTCTTGTTCAGGCAACAATGCTCTCCCACTACTATTCCACTGCATCTTTCAGATCAGCTTGTTGCAACACTGATGTCTGTGACTGGTCACAGATATGAAACCAGAACTATCATACTGCAGAACAATTTACTGGAACTCCAGATATTATATCTATAAATTGAGAAAAATAATATAGCTTCAAAAATTATAAGGATTAATTGACTCATGCACAGAATAAACTCCTTTCTATTTTATTTAATTTAGAAACATCTATGAAGAATTTATTGTGTTTAGATTTCATCAGGACACATGACCAATGACTCTAGTGATCATGTGAATAATATATCCAGCTTAACATTGGGAAATATGCGGTAATAGATAGATAAATGTAAAATAGAAATAAAATTACCAAATAAAATAGAATATGTAGAGGCAAATGGATATTACAAAATAAGGAATATGTTCTCAAGAAATATCTCATTAAGATGTAATCAGATTCAAATTAACACATGGATACAAATGGCAATTATTACTCTGTTATTTAATGCAATACAAAAACATCTAAACATCGTGAATACTAGATGAGACTCATGGCAAATATAAAAGTATATATGACCAAAGAATAAAGTAATAAGTCTCATAAAATTAGGGGTTTGTTTATATTGGAGATTCATACCTAAATTGAATTTATTTAAGATATGAAAGTATTATTTCAAATTATAGGGGGGCGGAGCAAGATGGCCGAATAGGAGCAGCTCCAGTCTTCAACTCCCAGCGCCAGCGACACAGAAGACCGGTGATTTCGGCATTTTCAACTGAGGTACTGGGTTCATCTCACTGGGGAGTGCCGGACGATCGGTACTGGTCAGCTGCTGCAGCCCGACCAGCGAGAGCTGAAGCAGGGCGAGGCATCGCCTCACCTGGGAAGTGCAAGGGGGAAGGGAATTCCTTTTCCTAGCCAGGGGAACTGAGACACACAACACCTGGAGAATCGGGTAATTCCCACCCCAATACTGCGCTTTGAGCAAACAGGCACACCAGGAGATCATATCCCACACCTGGCCGGGAGGGTCCCACACCCACAGCAGTCTGTGATCTACCGGCAAGGCAGCAGCGAGGCTGGGGGAGGGGCGCCCGCCATTGCTGAGGCTTAAGTAGGTAAACAAAGCTGCTGGGAAGCTCGAACTGGGTGGAGCTCACAGCAGCTCAAGGAAACCTGCCTGTCTCTGTAGACTCCACCTCTGGGGGCAGGGCACAGTAAACAATAACAAAGCAGCAGACACCTCTGCAGACACAAATGACTCTGTCTGACAGCTTTGAAGAGAGCAGTGGATCTCCCAACACGGAGGTTGAGATCTGAGAAGGGGCAGACTCCCTGCTCAAGCGGGTCCCTGACCCCTGAGTAGCCTAACTGGGAGACATCCCCCACTAGGGGCAGTCTGACACCCCACACCTCACAGGGTGGAGTACATCCCTGAGAGGAAGCTTCCAAAGCAAGAATCAGACAGGTACACTCGCTGTTCAGAAATATTCTATCTTCTGCAGCCTCTGCTGCTGATACCCAGGCAAACAGGGTCTGGAGTGGACCTCAAGCAATCTCCAACAGACCTACAGCTGAGGGTCCTGACTGTTAGAAGGAAAACTATCAAACAGGAAGGACACCTACACCAAAACCCCATCAGTACATCACCATCATCAAAGACCAGAGGCAGATAAAACCACAAAGATGGGGAAAAAGCCGGGCAGAAAAGCTGGAAATTCAAAAAATAAGAGCACATATCAATATATGCAGAAAAAGCATTTCTTAAAATCAAATTTCTAACTTAAGTAGGAAAAGACTAAAATTTCCTTAGCATTATAATGACTACCTACTAAAAAGTTATAACAGATTTGTGTTTAAATTTGACACTGTAGAACTGTTGCACTTTGGAAAACAATTTAGCAAACATCTTAAAATTAAAAATAAACATATCCTAATACCTATGCACAACAGTAGTCATTGCTTCTTAATATTATTCAAAGATAAATACAAGGTGGCAAGTTCATATGATAGGGTTCAATGTGTCAAACCTCAAAACACAATTCTAGGTAAGGCAAGATATTTAATTGATTATGTTCCAGTTTAATTCAAATGTTTCCAGGCTGCATTTCAAAGTAACAATATTGTTACTTAAGTAATTTAAAATTAAGACTCTATGGTTCCCTTACTTTATTTTGAACTATGAGAAATTAATACTGTCTTACATAAATCTGAACACAGAAAAATTAAATATTGCAAATGTGACAGGTCTTCAAAAACTTTTTGACATGTGTAATATTCTACAGCAAAGTTTAGCAAACTTTTTTTTCTAAAGGACCAGGTAGTAAACAGTTCAGTGTTAGTAAGGTACACATGATCTATATTACACATTTTTCTTTGTTATTTTTTTCAACCAGATAACATGTTAAACAAATAAATAAACAAACGTTCTTAGCTCTTTTATACAGATCCAGTGTAAGAACATACAATAACTCTTTAGGCTCCTCAGATAAAGCATTCAACATACTTAGTGACTGTGATTGTTTTATAGGCTTTATTTTTATAAGCAAAACTCCTCCAAGTTCAAAATGGGAGCTATTCATAAGTCAGTCCTCACAGAACACATGTTCAACAATCATAATAATTTCAAATAAATAACCATTGTCCCTTTGTCTGATATGTTATATAAAATGCACTTGATTTCCAAAATTGTGATCTGAAAAAATACAACACAAGGTCATAGCATATTAACCACTGCTAAAATAGTTACTTCGCCCCTTTGCAAGTTATCTTTCTACCGCCTTTATTCTCCTCAATACCTTTTGTCTGCCCAATTTAACAGCACCAATCACTTCCTTACTGGCATCATTACAAAGTTTCAATGTCTCTTCTACAATATTTTAATTAAAAAGAGAGAAATAAACAAACATGAATGGTGAGACAAGCTTTGATTTTTGCCCTCCCATGAAGAACTTACCAGTGAAATCTTGGGATTTGTATTTTCTAAGGTTGTTAAATATTTTGTAAGTACATGTATTTACTTAAATAAAAGAATGATTATGTAATGTAAATACAGAAAAAAGTGCTGGGGATGTATTATTTAAATTATATTCTGCTATTATTTAAATTATATCCTGGAGGTATGCTGGTCCACAGCTTACCTCCAGACCAATAGCAAGACAATTTATTTTCCCATCAGGGAAAGAGACACATATTTAATGCCTACCAAATATTTCAGGAGATTTATATATGGATTCTCACTTGCCCTAATGACAGCTCATGAAATTGGCATTATTAAGGTATACTATATCTGACAGCTGAAGAAACTGAGTTTCCGGGAGGTTAAGTAACTTAACTGAGGCCTCTCTGCCCCAGACTTTTCTCTTTTCTCAACTCAGCATCAGCAAAATGTTCTGCACATAATTGGAGCTATAAAGATGGAAATGAAACTCAAGAGTTTTAGTGCATTGTGGACCAGGAGACAAAGTGCAACTTAAAACTCCATAAAAAATAACACAAGAATTAAAAAGTCACATTCTTCATTATATAAATCTCATATCAAGTCAATCAATAAATAATGCTGCATTACCACTATATTCTAGGACAATGTTAGGCTTCAGCTTGGATAGGTAAACACTGCCTCTAACTCAAGGAGTATATATACAATCTGGTAAGAAAAAAACAATAAACACAGACAATGGATAATTCAGAGCATGATAAATCAACTTGGTTGGAAATAAAATAAATGTTGTGTGTTCATTTAGGACACTATACAAATTGCCCTCTTAGAATAAAAATTTCACATCACTTCTCTTTGCTATGTCAATAGATACAGAATTTGAGCAGAGGCAAAGTAAACGAAATGTCTGACGTTCAATTAAACAGTAGAAAATTGTCCCTTTGGAAAGAGCAGAGAATAATGTTGCTATTCAGCCATGTGTTCAGGAAATGTTTAGTATTTGCTGACTTATTTTTTCCCCACATCAATGGATTCTCTGATTCTCCAGTATCATCTGGGTATCCACAAATGTAATTCAAATCTGGCCCTAGCTATCCAGAGTTAGAAAAGACCCCACAGGTTAAGGCCTGAGTCCCTCAAGACTGCCCTGACTTCAGATGCAAGTCAAAAATGGGGTTCCCAAGCTACCCACAATTCTGCTGGAACAACTATAAATTCAGAGATTCTCATAATACCCCTTATCCGTGTCAGTGATTTCTAGCACAGCTCATAGAATTCAGGAAAGCATTTAACTACCATTGCCAGTGTATTATAAAAGATACAACTCAAGAACAGCCTGATGGAAGGTGTATTAGTCCGTTTTTGCACTCTATAAGGAACTACTTGAGACTACGTAATTTATAAAGAAAAGAGGAGTAATTGACTCACAGTTCCCGCATGGCTGGGGAGCCCTCAGGAAACTTAGAATCATGGCAGAAGCCTAAGGGGAAGCAAGCACCTTCTTCACAAGGTGGCAAGAAAGATGAAGAGTGACCAGGGAACTGCCAAACACTTTTTAAAACATCAGATCTCCTGACAACTCACTCACTATCAGGAGAACAGCACAGGGGAAACCACCCCCTTAATCCAATTATCTTCCACCAGGCCCATCCTCTGAAATGTGAGGATTACAATTCAAGATGAGATTTGGGTGGGGACACAGAACCAAACCATATCAACAGGGATGCACAGAGCCAGGTATGGTGTTAGAGGGTGTGGAGATTCCATGCCCTCTCCAGATGCACTCCCTTCCCAGCACCTTCATGTGTTCCCCAACTTGGAAGCTCTCCAAACTTCATTGTTTAGGGGTTTTTGTGAAAGTTTCATTATGTAGGCACAATTGTTTAAATCACTGGTCAATGGTGATTAAACCAACTTCCAGCCTCTTTTCCTTCTGGAATTTGGGGTGGCAGGGGCTGAAAGTTCCAAACCTCTAATCACGTAGTATGTTCCTCTGGCTACCAGTCCCCATCCTGAAGCTACCTAGGGGCCCACCTAGAGTCACCTCATTAACTCATTACTAATAACACACAACACTTGTCGCTCAGGAAATCTCTGGGATTTTAGGTTCTCTGTGACAGGAACCAGAGACAAAGATCAGGTATTTTTTATTTATACCACATGACTGAATAGTAAATCTTTAGGTCAACTCTTTATTTACTGTCAAGTTTATTAAACAGTGCAGAAACAGCTAAAGCCTAAAAGACACCTTTTTGATAGCTAATGAAAAGAAACTTGCAGTTCTCATGGGGCAGGCAAATGCATTCAGGTTTGAATTTGAGGATGGGGTGATGTGTCCCTATCTTATATAAGTCAATATGTGTCCAAGCAGATACATATCTTTCTGTGTGGATTTCAAAAGGAAAACTTTTTTGGTTAGTAAGTTTTTGCCTCTTGGCAATTTTCACTGATGGAAAGTTAAAACATTTTTTTTTTTTGCAATAGAAAGATAAAACATAGAACCGGTAAACCAAGAAGATTTATATGCTACAATATCCATGTTATTCTGGATAAATCTCTGTACTTTTCTCACTGTGTCTATGCTGAATAGAACACAGGTAGTTTTTTACATTTTTGTAGACTGCCAAGTTTACCAAATTATAACTGAAAGCATTCTTTCTCTCCATGTTACAAGTACCTAACTGACTAAGTATTTTTCACCTAGAAAAGTGTTTGAGATTTATAGCAAGAGGCTTTTAAGAAAAGAGGTAAACAATTTTAGGATAACTAAATGTCTGTTTTATTGTTTCTCATTATCATTTTTATGGATTTTTTTATAACATGAATCTCAAATTTTAAAACAGATGGAGCTGCATAATGACCCTAATAAAATTCTTGTTTCACAGGTTCATGGATTCTCAATTCTATTAAAAATTATTTATCATCTCTAATATAACCTATATCAATATTCGATTTTATATTATCCAAAACATGTAAAAATTTCATAAACTTGTTGAAAGGTATCTTATTATCACATTTGGTGCTCACTAGTTGGAAGGAGGTTAAATTTCTAAGAAAAATACGGTTCTCTATATTGTGGAAGGAAGGAATCTTGTGCTATGCCTAGGTGTATGGTCAGGTAAGGATGTCCAAATTCAGGAAAGGAGCCAACTTCAAGCAGGACTGAGAGCCTGGATTCAGAGACCCAGCTTCTGGATGCTGAGTACTGAATAGTTTAGGCTAAAGGTGGAGTTCAGCAGAAAATAATGAAGGGAAAGAAGTTTAACCATAAAACCAAACAAAATTTTCAGTAGAAAATAATGAAGGGAAAGAGGTTCAACCATAAAACCAAACAAAATTTTCAAAAGTTTAATTAGAATGGGACCTACCCTAGTAATTTTATGAGCATATTCCAAAGCTGAGACCTAAGACAAGAAAACCCACTAAAAACCTGAGAGAACCAGGTATGTTCAGAGTGAGTTTCAGAAATGAATCTTTATCAGAGAAGACCTGAAACCCTCACTGACAAAGCTTCTTCATAATTTGAAATAGTATATTGTCACACAAGTCTACAAATTTTACCACATTCAGGAAATAGGATAACCGACACCAAAGTTAGAATAAAGAAAATATTCATCATCCCTTAAAATTCTCTCACACAGATCCTGTGTATTCAAACACTCTCAAGAAGGAAGGTAAAAAAAGAATAAGCCTATATCCAATAAGATATTGAATCTATAACTTTCTTCTAAGGAATATTCTCTATATATGTGGTCTTACCAAGAAATTTCAAACTTGAAATAATGCTAATATCACACAAACTCTTCTAAAGAAAAGAACCAGGAAAAGTTCTTCAATTAATTGTATGAAGTCGGGCTAATCTTGATAACATTGCAACCAAGGAAAATTGAATGAATTCCCATCCTGAACTACATGTAAACACTACAGAAATATTATTATTCCACCAAGTTCAGTAACAGTACAAAAAACATTTTATATTTATTTCTAAATATTTAATATAATAATTCTAGTAAAATGACTCTATATGACAACCAAGTTAAGTTGATTCTGGTACAGCAAGGTCGATTTAACACTTAAAAGTAAATCACAAAAATTCACTGCATTAACAGGACACATAGAAAACAGCATAAGCTCATTAGCTGATTTAAAAAACCCAATTTTTTTGTTAAAATTCAACACCCATTCATAATGTGAAATCTTAGAAAATAAGGAAATTAGGACTAGAACAGAACTTTCCTAATCTGGTTTTTAAAAAAAGTATGCACAGACAATATCATCCTTAAGTTTAAAATGTTGAAAACTTTTTTTCTGAGTCCAGAAATAAGGCAGAATATCCATGCTATCATGTTAAATCAACATCCTCTTACAGAATACAGCTGGTACATTAAGACAAGACAAGAATTGGAACTAGAACTACTTAAAAACTAAAAAGGAAGAAATAGAAATCATTACTTCTAGGCTACACAATTTATTATACAGAGGAAATCCAAAATAATTTATATATATATATAATCTATTACAATTAATTAGTGAATTTAGCATATTTGTAGGTTGAAAGTCATATCAAAATCAATTTTATAGTTACAAAAGCAAGAAATAGAAATAATTTTTCAATACTTTGTGCATTACTAAAATGTACTGTTATTAAAATTGTGAATTCTGTTTGATATCATCTAGTAATGTTAATAACTACGCCCATCTGTTAATAACTGTGGCAGGGAAATACTGTGGTGTTGAGATTTGAAAGATTAAGTTTCAGAATCATCCACTGTGTAGTCTGATGACATACTATTATTATTCACAGAGCTCAGTAATAAGAGCCACTGAGAGATCACAGCCCGCATAAGGGTACAGTGATAAAATCAAAATGAGGTGTTCCTACTTCTGTCCTTTTAGCGTGAGTATCCTTGAATACAAAATTTAAAAAGGAAATTAGAATATATGAGTCAGATTATGTGAGGCATCCAAGATTCGGTCCAAGAATAACTTGTACAATTTCTCCTTATCATCTTCAAATGTTACTCTCTTTGAGTATGTGTTCTTTTAATGAAATCAATGACTTGAGCAATTATTACCCCTGGAAGTGAGAAGAGCTGTGTCTTCCTTCTGAGTAGTTACAGTGTCAAAGAAAAAACAGAGCGAGACAGTGGTTAAAGTGGTAAAAACAGATTTTACTCAGCACTATTGCAATGGGGGAAAAGAAATCTCAGTATAGAACCAGACTCAATTCTGAAAAAAGCACGGACAAGTGCAGACTCAGAGCCAAGGAGCAGGGTGAGGGTCAGCTGATAAAAAATTACCAAAAGGAAATCTCACGGGGAAGAGGGAGTTTGGCTAAACTCACCTAACATGATTCTTGCCAAAGGCAGACCAGAGTGGTCAGACATCACCTGGAGGATGGTAGAGGATGAGAAACGTGATGGGATATGAGGGAGGTAGGGGTAGGGGGGCCCTGGTTAAATTGACTTAGGACAATTTTAGTTAAAATTGGCCAATGTTTACATGAACACAGAAGTCCAAAAGCTGAACCTATTTGAAAAGTTCAAGGGAGTCTGAATTCAAAATACAGGAAAGTATTTTGGTCGACAGGATAGAAGAGTTGCAGTAATAATTAGGACACCCAGTGCAGGTTCCTGGGCTAACCCTGTATCAGCGGCTATTAGGTGACTACAGGTGATTATCTGAGGATTTCATGACCATAGGTCATAATACATGCCTTGACATATGAAAGCATTTGATTTTGTTTCCCTTGCATTGAAACATGACTATACGATGTGAATATGGAATACACATTTGTCATTTTATATTGTGGCATTTATTTAGAAAAGTATTTTAGATATTTACTAAAAGCAAAAAAAAAAAAATTTCTATTTCATATAATGCCAATTTTGTTCATTGATTCTTTCACTAAACATGAATGGCACATCTATGTGCCAAACACTATTCTAGGTGCTAGAGATACTACAATGATTAAAACAAGACCAAAAACAAAACAAAACAACAACAACAACAACAAAACCCCTCTACCTCTAGGGAACTTAAATTCTAACGGAATTCTTAAATTCTAATGGAATTAGAGCTAAGGAACTTAAATTCTAATGGTAGGGGACAGAAAATAAACAAAATGAACACATAATACTTTTAGTATTGGAGCTGGTGATAATCCTACATTATTGTGCAAGCTGTTTCTACAGTTCACTCATGTGGGAACGTAGTATTACAGACTGATGCAGACCAATTGAACCTTATGAAAATTCAATCACTCTGAACTAGAAAAAAAACAAAAACATCCCAATTATTGCACAGCCTCATACAGTTTATTTACTTCTGCCAATCATCAGAACTTAGTAACTAGAATCATCAAGGACTTTACAAGCAACACAGATTTTAAAAATGAATTTTATATAGTCAGTACCTAATAATTAAATAAGTTTAAAACCATGACAGAATGCCTATGAGGAAAGAAGAATTTCACAAAGGCACACACTAATGTGGGTATAAGACAAAATACGAGACTGTGAAGAATATAAGTTCCTTCACATATAACTTTTCCCTGGGACAGGATGGCAAATTGGTTTCTTTCTTTTTTTTTTTTTTTTTTTGTCCCAACCCTGATTGCTGAAAACCTTTGCATGATGTGTTTAAAGCCTGACCATTAGCAATTACAAAGACTTATCTATCAGGCCTCACGAGGGAAACTGACCTCCTCTCCCTGCATTAGACTTGCTCACAGCCAGAGCGCTGCAGTCTCTGAAGCAAGCTGTAGGTGAGAGCACAGGGCCTTTGGGCTACTCATGCCCTTTGCATGTTAGCATCCTGAGCCTCAGCACCTTTATTCCTAGGTCTCATCACGGGAGGCCTTAAACAGAGGTCCTCTCAAGGCGCCTCTGCTGAGACTGCCTTATGGGAGGGCAGGGGAATCTTGAAGACATCACTCTGACTCAGTACCTAATATTTTTTAAAACCTACTCTTCTCCCCTTTCCCTCCTTCCTGGCCCCTCATCCACACAATTGCAAGAACTTTTGTTTGGGATTCCTTCAACAGTTAGACAACTCTCTCCTGGTTTTTGATGAGAGCCTTTTCAAGAAGAAAAATGAAATGGAGGCAGAGTCGGGGGAGTGGGTGCCTTTCCCAGTTTTAGCCTCTTGCTTACACACTCACGGTGAGTGATGAAATGCTTCACAGTTACCTTCATTGTGGCTTGTTGTGGCTTTCATTGACCATTCCAATACCTAATAGCCTCTCCAGTTCTGCTGATGCTGACAATGTTCAGGAGTGTGAGGCCAAGGCTCCCTCAAGCAAACAGTAGTATCTTTTCAGTGACCAGCACCTGCCTGAATCAAGTCTTGGGTCAACTGGTCCCAGTATATGAGACCACTCAGGTGGCCCACAAGGGTGGCATGGAAATCAGCCAGTTACCACCGTCTACCAATCCACGTGGTCTCGGCTCTACCTTTATACCTTTATGTCTGCATTGTTTGGATCTAGTGAAAGTTCTCATCTGGGGTTCCTCAAAGTTCAACCCTATCCAAAGGCATACTCTTCTCATTCAGAAGGAGGCTGCAGAAAAAAACAAGTTCAATTACCCAGTGCTAGCAATAATAATGAAGAGGTGAGTATCAGAAAAGAGAGAAGTAGTACTGTGCAATAGCAGGCTTATAAAATGGCATTTGCTTTGTCTACATCTATACAAATGACCCTAAAGTGTCATCTACTATCACATAGAAGATGAGTGGTGGCTGCAGGGTGCCCTGGGCTTTCAATTGGAAGGGGCTTTGGCCCCTCTGGGTCTAGCTCTGCGCTGAGAAATCAAAGCAACCACAGCAAGACTGACAATTTTATTAATTGCCTAGACCTCAGACAAATTCAAAGATTAGGACGACTGGGGTGGTGATTATCTGGATGTAGATAGTAAATGTTCTATAGTTATTGTTACCAGATTAAGAATTTGTTAAGGACAGATCGTTGGTTTAAAAGTCAAGCATACCCAAACTAAACTCCCAGCTCTGTCTCTGTGTAACAATGTGACAAAGGCAAATTATTGTTTCATAGCTGCAAGTCTTCATTTCTATAACAAGAAGAATGCACACAGTACCTACCAGGCAGGGTTACTGATGATTAAAGAAGTTCATGTATTTAAAGGTCCTAGTCCCCTAATTGTCACAGAACAGATATTCAACAAGAAAAGGTTACCTTCCCCTCCTCAGAGAAAAGTAGAGATGAGGCTCAAAAAATGACACCCCAAAACAAAGACCTTAGAAGCAGCTTGAGAAGCAAAAGTTTCTCTCCGAGTTCCTCCTGTCCTTCTGCCTCTGGCCGCCCACCCTCCCCTGAGGCTAGTCATGGAAGCCAGAATCTCTCTTCTCCAAGTGGCTCATAGAAAGCAGAACTCCTTTCCTCAAAGCCAGGCATAAAATCTAAAAATATTACTCTAATTTTCCCCATGCCTTTCTGTGTAAAACTGGCCAGAAAGAAATGATCTGACCTACTATGTTTGACTGTCATAGTACCCAGAGAGGATCCTGCCCCATCCTCAAAAAGAAGGAATGCTACACAGGGAGGCCAAGAATAAACAGAGAGGCCTTGCTCGATTTCCCCATTAAGTCTACTCAGATTAGATCATACCCCTTTTGTCCAATCATATTTCTACAGAGTTGTCCATACTTTTATGAACCTAAGCAGAAAAATAGGACAATTTCCCTGTATTTTGGGTCTTAATTCTGAAGGCTACCATGTCACATAAAACTATGATCAAATAAATTTGTATGCATTTTCTTTTATTGCTCTGCCCCTGGTCAGTGATTTTTAGTTAACCTTCAGAGGGCGAAGAGGAAGTTTTTCCTTGGCCCCTATAATAGATACAGAAGGGCTGGTCATTGGCAGAGGCAGCCGAAGAAGCTCAGTTTATCTGGAAACTCTCAATGGAAATGTACAAGTCTCCCCTTATCAATGAAGGATACTTGCCAAAACCGCCTGCGGATGCCTGAAACCATGGAAAGTACCGCAGTCTCTGTACATTGTGTTTTTCCTATACACACAAAGTTATGATAAGGTTTAATTTATAAATTAGGCACAGTAAGAGATTAACAACATTAATGACAAAATAGCACCAGTAAAGCAATATATTGTTCAGAATTTCAGGGATAGAAGACTTATTTTTACTGTAGATCTTAGCAACCTGAACATATGAATTTTTCTTTCCTTATTAAGTTGAGAATTTTCATCTTTTCACTTAAAGGAAACATTTTATGGCTTATCTTTGGCATATTCGAATTGTCAACATCATTACTCTTGTGCTTTGAGGCCATTATGGAGTCAAATAAGGGTTACTTAAAACAGGAGCACTGTGATACCATGATAGTCAATCTGACAGATGAGACAGCTACTGCCTCACAGGCACATAGCATATATAATGAGGAGACCTGGACAAAGAAATGATTCACATCCTGGGTGGGATACTCAGAATACATGGTGCACAATTTTAAATTTATAAACTGCTTATTTCTGGAGTTTTCATTTAATATTTTTAAGTGATTGAGTACAAAGTGAAACCATAGATGACAGGGAAATACTGTATAAGCTTCACATAGGGATACTGTGTTCTAAATGGGGGACTAAATTGGCTTTGTGGGGTCTCAAGGATCACTCCAACATGGCCAAGGAAATTATTCTTGGGGAGGTAAATCAAAGTAAAGGATTTATTATGTCATAGGTTGTAGAGACAGAGGCAGTGTGTCCCAGGGAGCAGCTCAACCAAGCAGGTGGAGAGAGTAAGGACCTGTGACCAAGTGCCTTTATTGGGGTTAGAGTATACAAGCAAAAGGCATGAGAGCATTTTATTGTTGCACTAGAATGTCACTGGGTCACAGTCAAGTGATGGCAAGAAGGAGAATTTGTGGCAGGGACCAGCCTTACAACACTGGTGCAAATGGTTACTTGGCCAAGGTGCTCAACGGTCAGTTCATCAGGATGTTCCAGCATCATAAAAATATGAAGCTTAAAAAATTTACAACACAGGGTTCTCCATCACCCCAAAGCAGGAAATGTAGCTGAGATCAGCAGGGATTGAAACAAAAATAGAAAGACGTACTTTATGCGAAATAGAACAAAGCATCTCCTCCTTTCCGTCTTTTTTTTTTTTTTTTTTTTCCTGGGGTTGCATAGTCTGTCTGTTTCTCTAAGCTCCTACTTCAATGCATTTCTCTTAGCACTTTTAGTAGAATGAATTTTTCAGCTGCATCAAAATATCTCTTTAATCTACCCACCAAGGAGAGACTCACCAGCCTCTGTAAGAAGTCTGAATTATCTGGTACATCTGATTGATTTCATTTGGATCAGACACCCACGACTAAACCAATTAATATTAGCCTAGGTAGTTGCATTGTATAACTGTAGGTGCAAAAGTGCAACTTTGGCTGTAGTTGCAGACTGCCATGGGAAGAGGACGTGGAAATACTCAGCAAAATGAATACAGTGGAGGTAGGAGGAAAAACAGGCATCTCTACTACAGAAAAATCACCAGTATTTTATTTGCTACTAATGTAATTATGTTAATCATAATTTACATGTTTATTTACATTCTAATTGTAGTTCATTCTCAATGAACTACATACAGTGTGTTGATTATGTGTAATACCCTGAAATAAAAACAAACAACAAAAACAACCAAAACACAAAGGTAAAATTTCTGTATAGAAGCTGTTAACTGGTTAAAGGTTGGGAGTGGGGCTACTTCAAAGTCACATGCATAGTCATGGGCCACTTAATGACTTTTCCATCAATAGAGACCTTGTATATGACAGTGGTCCCATAAGATTCTACTACCCTATATTTACTGTACATTTTCTATGTTTACATAGTTTAGATAAATACTTACTGTTTTCTTACAACTGCCTCAGTATTCAGTGCAGTAAGACGCTGTACACGTTTATAGCCTAGGAGTAACAGACTATACTGTACAACCTAGGGGTACATAGACTGTACCATTTAGGTTTGTGTAAGTACACCCTTGCACAACAAGGAAATCAACTAATGACTCACTTCTCAGCACATAATCCCTCATTATGTGAAATGTGACTGCATTCTTTTAAAAACTGAGAAAATGCTAAGTGTACATTTAAAGAAAGGATGATTTTCCACCAAAAAAGCAAATTGTAGGTACGTCAACAACAAAGTCAACCTCCATGCAACTCGTTTATTGATGTTGCTGTTAAAGAAAATCACACTGTAAAATGAAGGCCAAAGATGATAATACAATCATCTTCAGAGGTCTCTACATACCTTGTAGAAAAATAAATATAACTTTGCACGAGCACTCGCTTTATCATTTTGTGATTACCTATTTTAACAAATACATATGTGCATGTATATATGCAAAATTAAATTGTATACTTTATAAACTACTCATGCTATACATATAAAAAATATTCATTTGGTTTAAAAGCAGGATGTAAAATATTTAAAAATGCATATAATACAGATATGCGTGGATGTGTTGTATAAAATTACATAAATAATAAAGTTTAATTTCTAAAAAATAAACTTGAACTACAAAATGCAAATAAACTTTCCAGAATAGTACCCTGAATTCAAGGCAGTGCTAAAGAGCTCAAGGTTTCCTCCATGTTATGAGATATTTGAATATTCCCTAGGATATTAAGCATGCATTCTCTTATTATTAGTTAAATAAACTTTTAAATGCTTAATGTTAAAAGTAATCTCATCTTTTCTCTTAATTAGGCTTGCAAGTAATAAATTTTTATTGGATTCGTTTTGTAAAGAACATGCTCTGGGAATTTTTATAAATTCTATTCAATATCTCTTTGCTAACTGTGCTCTGCTCTTAATGGTTTCTTCTGATTTTCATAAAAGTCTTAATTTTATTTTACAAAAGCTTTACATTAAATTCCTTGTTCATTTAACTTTATTTTTCACCTTTAATCCTAAATAATTTATAAGTATGCATTATCCACTAATGAAAAGTTGGGCTACATATCTTACATTTTGGTAGAAAGTGTTTTTATTGTCTTTATTTTGTAACTGTATTATAGTTCCTGTTTTGATCATCTTTTTTTCCTAAACTTTGTTTATAGAACATCTTAGACAATATTACAGCATTCAAAATTTATTTGAATTCTTATGCTGATTCTTAGCTTTATTACATTTTTATCATTCAATATGGCTTTAAAATTTAATTATACTAATTAAGACTTTGTTTATGTCTTAATATAGAATTGGTGGTGTTGTATTAGCAACTGGACTGAAATAGCCACAAAAGGTGGATTTATGAGCAACACGGGAATTTGAATAATAATCTTCTTACGTGAAAATGTAAAAATTATCCAGAATCGAGAAAGAAAAAAATCAGCCCTGTTGAGAATCAGATTGTAGCCGACACAGCAGACACAGACAAAGCCGCTGGCAAAGCCAACATAAAACAATACTACTCCTAAAGCCATGCTACAGCTGCAAAATTGCTTCATGAATGTACACAATTCAAAGTTGATCCTCCCATCTCTATTTCAGAATCACCCAGCGTGAGCTCAAACTCCATGAAAATCCCCTTCCTACTGAAATGCACCATGATTCTCTTTGTCCACCCTGCCTTGTCACAGCAACTTAAGAAATCCAACTTATTTAACTACAGGTCTGTTCTTGGTGCTCTTTATGTGATGGATTTATCACTCGTTATTCCACAAAAGTACTGAAATTACATATGATAAAATTATTACAAAACGTAGAAATATAAATAAATCTGAACAGGTACTAATTATTGGTAGTGAGAGAAGGCAGAAAAAATTCTAGGCAGAAAAGGGCAACTCCCTGGCAAAGCCGCACCCTCGAGCCAAAAACCCTGAGACCACGGCCCAAAGTGAGAACTTACCCCTGTTTCGCCAGTTGAATGCTGCCTCTTCCTCAACAACCTGTGACCTGCCCCGCCCTCCATTGTGGGCCTATAAAGACTCTCTACTCATCCTGAAGGCAAAGAGAAGCAGTTGGATGTCAGGGAATGTGGCTGGACATCAGAGAGAAGCAGCTTGACTTCACAGGGACAGCTTGCCAGCCTAACTTTGAGAAGAATCCGGCCAGAGACGGCCGGACTTCAGCGGAAGGTTACCTTCCTGCTCCGTCTGCTTTTTTTCCTCTTCCGGCGAAGAGCGCCACTTTCATGGCAATAAAATCCCCCACATTTATAATTTTTCCGTTCATTCGTGTGACCTCATTTCTCCTGGATGCCAGACAACAGTTCAGGAGCCACGAGTGTGGATACAAAATGCTGTCACACTGACCCGTCGCCCTCGCTGGCAGAGGTCAGCCGCCTCACGTGTAAAGACAAGAGGGCCCACTGAGCTGTTAACACTTAAGCCCTCCGCAGACGGCAGAGCTAAAAGAGCGCTGTAACACACCCTCTGGGGCTTCAAGGATTGCGGGCATTCCCCCTAGATGCTGCTGCAGGGCCCACATGGAGTTTGCTTCTGCCAGTGCCCCAAAACGCTCTCCTCAGCTCCTGCACCCACTCACCTGTGCGTTTCCTCCCATGAGAGGTGGAGTGCAGCGGGTCGAAGTGAGTGCAGTTAGCTCCTGCTAGCGCCGAAGTGGCCGGCTGATTCCAGCACTTGTGCACTCCAGTTCCTGCCTCATTCACCTGCGCGCTCCCTCTCGCGAAGAGGTGAGAGCTGCAGGCTGAGTAAATGAGGCACCCCTTTCGCGAGTCCAGCAAAGGGGTCAGGGAAATATCCTGCTTCATCTGGGGTCCTGTCTGAGATATGTTGGAAGGGTGAGTAAATGCGGATCTGCTGGATCTGTCCCTTCATTTTTCCCAAGACTTCTTGTCCTCAGGCTTTCCTCTGAGCTATGCCACTTGCAGAGGTCAGGATGCAATCCTGCCACGTCTCTCTTTCTTTCAGGTGAAAGGAATGTTGGCTCTGTTTCCGATGCAGAGGTCTAGCCATCACCTGGGACTGGAATAAAGTGCTGGGGCAACTGAAGGCATGTGGCCGAGACCACTCCTCGGTGTTGCCAGAAGGTGCTTAGACTGGACCCTGTCCCTGATCTCACATTATAGTGTCAGCCAAAACCCCTAGACTTTTCTATGGTACCTTTCTGTTTCTTCATTTACAGTTTGAAATGTCTCCTATTTCTTCTATTATAATGTGAAGGGTATTGCTGCAAACTGTAGAAATGTTACTAGATAGAATGAGCATTTGGCCCAGCCATCAGATATACAATTCAGATCAATGTGATTTCCATCCGTTCTTAGAGGTGCCATACCCACCCCCACCCCAACAGCCACAGGTGCACAGCACACAGCAGCTTCCCTCCCCTCTCTTCCTAGCTGGGGCACTTGAGCATGTCCACAGCATGCATTTGCCACACCCAGTGGCCATGTGGGGAGGAAGAGAACCACGGCTGCTGTCCAGGCCCCAGAGCAGTCTCAGGCACCAAGGGCCTCATGTGGCCAGTTGGCCAGCATTTCCTGCTTGTCATTCCCTCCCACCACATGCCCATAAAGTCTTTATTCCCCTGGTTGAGGGGTCCAGTTCAATCCAAATCAGAGGAAGGATGCAGTGAATACAGAAACCCTTTTGCATAGAGCAAGATGTTCTTCGCTTCCTGAAGCTGTTTTCTTCTTATTTCCTTTTCTCTGTAAGAGAGTTCTTTTTCTCCCTCAGCACTCTGCTTATGATAGGGAAGCAGCAGAGGCATGAGCCCACTGGCTAATAACTGAAAATTTGGCAAGGCCTGCAAGGGGTTTCATCTAAATGAATCCGTGCACCCCCGAGACATCTTTTGTCCCAAATTCAATTCCAAACTTCAAGTTGAAACCCTAGGAAGAAAAAACAGATCTAAAGGATCCAAAGAGAGGCAACAGGCACAGTGTCAATGGGCAGAAGTAATTCCCTCTGATTAAGCCCGTGCTTCAAGTAAGGAGACCATGCTCCATGGCAAAGATAAGGCCCAGGGAACACAAAGATTGCCAACAGTAGTGGGGACAGAGGCATAGGTGAGCATGGATAATTCCTATTCTCTAGGGCCTCCCTTCTTCATGGGTGCAGGCCACAATGGTTTCCATGGGTGGTGTCCATTTAAGGTCACCAGGACTAGGAGATAAAAAGGTAGAAGAGAAAAGGGGCCACCCATTTTCTCTCGCCTTCACAAGCCAAGTTTTCACTGAAAGAGGAAAGGTAATTGAGGGATGCCTATTTCCCTCTCCTTCAGAATGGGCAACCAACTATCTTCACCATTCTCAGTCTATACCCTTCTGAAGTGTATCCTGAATCACTGGGACTGCTTTGACCCTCACATTTTGGAGGAAAGAAGCCTCATAGCCTTTTGCATAAAGTTTTGGCCAAATTATGATCTGCAGGAAGGACTGACTTGGCCTCAAAAAGGAACCATTCATTTTGATACCATCCTCCAATTGAACCTTTTCTGTAAACATGAGGGCAAATTGTCTGAGGCCCCATATATGCAGGTTTTCTTTACCCTGCATGGTAATCCAAGTTTTTGCCAACAGTGTAGGATTGATCCACCCCCCTTGTTTGCCACCTCAGTAGAGGTTGGAAGGAGTAATCCCAGGGAACTAAATAAACAAATCCCAGATGTACCTCCACCAGGGGAGCCAGCTCTCTCCAACCCTGCCCCTCTGGGTCCACCTTGACCTCCCTATCCAGTTTCTCTCAGTTGCTTTCCCCCCATAGAAATTCTCACCCTAGACAAGGCCCAGTCTCACTCTTGCCCTTCCAACAGATGCCTGGTGAATTTGGCCCTAGTAAGGTCCAGGCTCCCTTCTCTCTACAGGGCTTAAAGCAGATTGAGAGGGATCTTGGCAAGTTTTCAAATGACCCTGACAGGTATATAGAGGCTTTCCAGAATTTAACCCAAGTATTTCAACTCTCCTGGAAAGAAGTTATGTTATTTTTTAAATCAGACCCTGACTAATATTGAGAAGCAGGCTGCCCTGCAAGCAGCAGAGAAATTTGAGGATGAGCTTTGTATCGCATGTAGTGTCAGGGAAAGGGTCAAACTTTATCCATCTGGAAAAGAAGCAGTACCATTAGATGACCCTAAATGGGATCCCAATGACAAGAATGGAAAATGGAAGAGGAGATACTTTCAGGTGTGCATAATGAAGGGCTTACGTAGGACTAGAACTATCCCTCTCAATTATACCAAGCTACCCATGATAGACCAGAGACTTTATGAGAATCTCATTTCCTTCCTGGAAAGGCAAAGAGAGGCCTTGGTAAATCACACCTCTTTATCTTCTGATTTAGTTGAGGGACAACTAATCCTAGAGGATAAATTTATTTCTCAAGCAGCACCTGATATCAGGAGGAAGCTACAGAAACAGGCCCTCCAGGTAGTACTTTAAAGAACCTTAGTCTTTTACAATAGAAATAGGCAGGACTGAGAGAGAGAGGAGACATGGGAAAGAGGCAGAGGCTTTAATGGCCTCAAACAAGCCCACAAACCCCGGAATCCCTGAGATGCACCTGTTAACTGCTACAGATGTGGTAAGCCAGGGCATTTTAGGAAGGATTGCCCAGGCAGCATTAGAAACCCACCTTGACCCTATCCAGTCTGCAGTGGGGAACCATCAGAAGGTGGACTGTTCCTGAGGACACTGGTCACTGGGTCCAGAGCCAATCTCCCAAATGGTCTAGCAGTACTGAGGGGTTCAGGAGCTCCTCTGTCTGGCTTTGGCGATCCAGACCACCATTACCATCCAGGAGCCCTGGGTAGTTCTGTAAATTGAAGTGGAGAAAGTGAATCTCCTTCTGGACTCCAGGGCTAGTCAGTCAGTTCTCCTTTCCAATCCAGGTCCCCTTTCCTCTCTTAGCATGACTGTAAGGAGCATCTCAGGAAGGCCTTTAACCCAATAATTTTCCCAACGCCTTAGCTGTAGGTGGGGAGATCACTTGTTCACCATGCCTTTCTAATTATACCTGAAAGCCCAACTCCTCTGTTGGGCAGGGATATTCTGGCGCTTACGGGGACCACCATCCTGATGGCCCCAGGACAAACTCTTTGTCTCTCCCTAGTGGAGACTGAAGTTTGGGCAATTCAAGGGAAAATTGGCTGAGCCACAACCACCATACCAGTCCAGATCCAACCTCATTTCCTAACCAGAAACAATATCCACTGAGACCAGAAGTTAGCAAAACACTAGAAGCCATTATTGATAACTTAAGGTTGCAAGGCTTCCTTAAACCCTGCAGCAGCCCTTGTAATACCCTGATATTGAGGGTACAAAAACCCAGTGGGGAATGGAGACTAGTTCAGGACCTCCACCTTGTTAATGAGGCTGGAGTTCCAGTACACGTGGTAGTTCCCAATCTGTATACCCTGCTAGCTCAAATACCTGAGGGGACTGAATGGTTCATAGTCCTGGACCTGATCCCGATAACCAAACCACCCAGTTAACCTGAATGCTGTTATGTCAGGGATTCCAAGATAGCCCCCACTTGTATGGGCAGGCATTGTCAAGAGACCTCTCCAAGTTCCTTTCTCCTCAAGTTAAAGTTTTATAATACATAGATGACATTCTCCTCTGTGCTGCCACTGAAGAAATCCCTCAGGAGGGCAGTAAGTCTCTTCTTAATTTTCTGGCTAACAGAGGATATAAGGTTTCAAAATCTAAAGCTCAGTTCTCTCAGACTTCAGTGAAGTATCTAGGTCTGGTCTTGTCAGAGTGAACCAGGGCATTGGGTGAACAAAGGATTAAATCCATCTCCTTCTTTTACCTCCCCAAAACCTCCAAGCAATTGAGGGGATTCTTAGGCATTACAGGATTCTGCAGATTATGGATACCTGGGTATGGTGAAATAGCTTGTCCCTTAAATCACCTTGTAAAGGAGACTCAGGAAGATAAAACTTACCTCTAATTTGGGAACCTGAGGCTAGAAAGGCCTTTGACGAAGGAAAACAAGCTTTGCTTA
This sequence comes from Theropithecus gelada, assembly GCF_003255815.1. Classification (NCBI taxonomy): domain Eukaryota; kingdom Metazoa; phylum Chordata; class Mammalia; order Primates; family Cercopithecidae; genus Theropithecus; species Theropithecus gelada. The sequence continues at coordinate 51,092,900 of NC_037677.1, forward strand.
AGGCACCAGCCCTTAGTGTTCCCATAGGGAAGGTGTTTAACCTTTATGTGTCAGAAAGGAGGGGAATGGTCCTGGGAATTGTAGCCCAGGCCCATGGTCCAACCCAATAGCCCACAGGCTACCTAAGAAAGGAGCTTGATTTGGTAGCCAAAGGATGGCCAGCCTACCTCCAGGCAGTTGTAACAGTAGCCTTGCTGGTACCAGAGGCTACTAAGTTAATCATGGGGAATAACTTAACCATTTACACTCTGTATAATGTGGCAGGACTACTGTCTTCCAAGGGGAGTCTCTGGCTAATGGAAAACCATCTCCTCAGGTATCAAGCTCTGCTACTAGAGGAATCTGCAGTCTAACTAAGAGTGTGTCCTTCCCCCAGTCACCTTCCTCCCAGAGGAAGCTGGGGAGTTTCTACATGACTGTGAATAGACAGTAGTACAAATGTGGCCAGAGAGGACCTCAAGGAAACCCCCTTAGAGAATCCACACTGGATTCTCTTTATAGACAGAAGTTCTTTTGTAGAACAAGGGATCCATAAATCAAGGTATCAATAGTTACTCTGAGTGATATTGTTGGGAATGCATCTCTTTCCTTGGGCACAAGTGCTCAAGTAACCGAGCTAATTGCCCCCACAAGGGAACTTGAATTAAGCAAAGGGAAAGCAGTTAACATTTATATTGATTCTAAGTACACTTTCCTAGTCCTCTATGCCCATCTCATTATCTGGAAAAAGAGGAACTTCATCACAGATACTGGGTCTCCCATCAAATACCATCAGAAAATTGACAGACTATTATCTTCGGTTTTCATCCCATCAGAAGTGGCAGTAATACATTGTAAAGGCCACCAAAAGGGGACAGATGAAATAGCTGAAGGAAATAGGTTGGCAGACAAAGCAGCTAAGTCAACAGTGAAAGGATCCCAGATTTCTGATCCACTTGAAGGTCCGCTGATCTGAGAGGGCCCCATAAGAGAAATAAAACCTCAATATTCTCCTGCGGAAATAGAATGGACCACCTCTCAGGAATACATCTTTTAGTCCTCAGGATAGCTACAATCAGAGGACAGCAAGCTTCATCTACCAGCTGCCAACCAATGGAAAGTTCTTAAAAGTCTTCACCAGGCCTTCCACCTAGGTAAAGATAAAACCTATCGATTGGCCCAAAGATTGTTCTCAGGTAAAAACCTGATACAAATGGTTGAACAGGTCGTCAATGCTTGTGAGACCTGCCTTAAAAATAATCTGCTCAACCAATGGCTTATTTCCCCGGGAATCCAAAGGACAGGAGGCTACCCAGGGGAAGACTGGCAAATGGATTTTATGCCAAAGTCAAGGGGCATCCAGTATTTCCTCGTATGGATAGATACCTTCACTAACTGGGTAGAAACATTTCCATGTTGAACAGAGAAAGCTTCTGAGGTGATAAAAATACTAGTTGATGAGATAATTCCTTGCTTTGGAGTCCCTAAGTACCTCCAGAGCAATAATGACCCCTCATTCAGGACAGCTGTCACCCAGGGGTCTCAAAGGCACTAGGCATGCAGTACCATCTTCATTGTGCCTAGAGACCACAATGCTTAGGAAAGTTAGAGAAGACAGATGATATTATCAAAAGGCACCTCAGGAAACTGTCTCAGGAGGCTCATCTCCCCTGGACTACTCTTCTCTCCATAACCCTGCTATGTATCAGAAGCACTCCTTGAAGGCTGTATTTGAATCTCTTTGAACAAGGTATGGATGGCCTTTTCTCGCCAATGATTTCTTGCTAAACCAAGAAACTTGTGATTTGATTAAACATGTAACTTATTTGGGCCATTTTCAATAGAAATTGAAACAACTTTTGGAGGCCCAGCCCCATGAACTAGGACCACCACTCTTCAACCCCAGGGGAAGTACTGGTAAAGGTACTTCCTCCCCTTTCTACCTCTATGAATCTGGATTGGGAGGGACCTTATACGGTTCTTCTTTCTATTCTTATGGCAGTAAAGGTTACTGGAATAGATTCTTGGATTCATTATAACTGAGTAGAGGCCTAGGAAATTGGCAGAGTTACCTCTGTCAACCCAAAAGAGTATCCAAAGTACCACTGTGAAGAGATTGGGGACCTCAAGCTAAAAATCACAAAAGATAAGTGTTAATAATTAACCTCCCATGGATATCCTCTTTATAGCCTTACCTATACTTGCTGTTTTATCTTCATTCTGTTCTACACCACAGGATATAATATTGTTTTCAGGATGATTAACATATTTCACTTCTATTTCTGTAGTCTTTGGCACTATAGTCTTTCCTTTTAACCCCCTTTTTTTTGGTATAATACACATACTTGATCTGTGCATACCTAATCTTGTAAAACTTGTTTTTTCTTGTCTAGAGGCCAACACACTCTAAACATTCAGGCAACTGGAGCCTTGGACAATGGTTCCATTTTGCTGGGACTCTTAGGTAGATGTTTGGGAGAAATCTGACTGCTGTCCTCACCAAAACAATGCCTCCTGTCAGCAGGAAGTAGCTAAGATTGGTCATTGTCCATATTCTAACAGCAGTGAGATGTGCCTCCTCAGGGTGGGGAAATGATAGGGACAGGAGGTGGAAAAATTCGGGTCCCTGGTGAAGCCCCACCCTCAAACCAAAAACCCTGAGACATCGGCCCAATGTGAGAGCTTATATCCCTGTTTTCCTGCTTGAATGTTGCTGGCGCACTCCCACCCCTCCCAATCTGTGCCTATAAAGATGCCAGACTCCGCCAGCAGAGAAGAGAAACAGCTGGATGTTGGAGACTATAGCTGGAGGTCAGAGAGAAGCAGCTTAACTTCAGAGGGACAGCTTGACAGCATTACTTCAGAGAAGAATCTGGCTGGAGATGGCCAGACTGCAGGGGAAGATTACCGTCCCGCCTTGTCCCCTGTTTAGCTCCTCTTCCTGCTGAGAGCCCCTTTCATTTGAAATAAAATTCCCCACATTTATCATCCTTCAATTTGTTCATGCAACCTCATTTTTCCCAGATGCCAGACAAGAGTTTGGGAGACACGAGTGCAGATACAAAAGACTGTCACACTGACCCTTTCCCGTCGCTGGCAGAGGGCAGCTGCTCACGTGAAAAGGCAGAGGGCCCACTGACCTGTTAATACTTAAGCCATCCACAGATTGCAGAGCTAAAAGAGCACTGTAACACTCACTCTGGGCTTCAAGTGCTGGGGGCACCCCACCCAGAGGCTGCTGCAGGGACTGCATGGAGTTTGCTCTTGCCGGCACCCAAAAGCACTCGCCCTGGCTCCTGCACCCACTCACCTGTGCGCTCCCTCCTTGAAGGGTGGAGTGCAGTGGATCTGAGTGAGTGGAATTTGCTCCTGCTGGCACCAAAGTAACTGTCTGGTTCCAGCATTCATGCACTCCAGTTCCTGCCTTGTTTGCTCACACACTCCCTCTGGCAAAAAGCTGAAAGCTGTGGGTTGGGTAAATGAGGCACCCCCTTGCGAGTCCTGCGAAGGAGTCATGGAAAGATCCTGTTTCACTATGATGAAGGATTCCAAGAATCCAACACATTTTAGAAATGTGTATTCTATAACATGATGGTGGAAAAAAGCTACAGGAAGACAGAGAGTGCATGTCAGTAACTCTCCTTGGTATTTCCTTTTGGTTTCTTTGAGCTTCATAAAAACTCTGTGTGGCAACAAAGATGGTGCTTCAGTGGTGGTCTCTGAGCACAACTTCTTCTTTGTTTATTTCTCTACATCTGAGTCTCTTGCAGTTAACTTTAAGCTGTGCCTTTTACCTAATGACCTTGTGACTTCAGTTCAATTTTCTCATATTAAACAGATAATACCTATCTCAAGTCGGTTTTGAAATCAAAAGGAGATTGAAACTTTCAACTTGCTATGCAACAGTGTCCATTATTATTAGTTACATTATTCTTATCTAGATTATGTAGATAAAGGAACTAAGGTCCAAAGAGGATGAGAGACCCTCCTGTTTTCTTACTTACCAGCATCATTTGCCTTGGAAAAGTGGCTTTCTTTTTTTGATTCTGAAATGAGAAAATAATCCTGCCTAACCCATAGCATAGTGAGATGAATTACATCGCTGGAGTTGCATGCAATGCATAGGAACTGCCTGGCCACATAACAATTGTTCAATTCACCTTAACAGTTATTGCCAGGCAAGGGCATCTTAGCATCAGATTCTGATTCCAAATCTGGTTCTCTTCTGCTAACCTCTTACCTCACTTTGGAAGTGAATGGGAATAGGTAACATGCTAAATTATGAAGTGTCCTATACTGGTAAACGTTGAAGGTAGGTTAGTGGCATCTTTGCTGTTATCACATTTATTTAGACCCTACTCTACCCATATAAATTTTTAATCTTGTAGAATTCATTTTAGAATCAATTTTTTTTTATTTAAATAAGACACTTTCATAAAAATAAAGCCCTTTAAAGGCAGCCTTTGTCCTCTTCAGAAACTTTGACAGTCTCTGGTTTAGTTGGCTCTGAATATCACTTCTGCTACTATGGAGATGTCTTCACATCTCCTAGCAGGATTTCTCAGCAAATTTCCTAACAGTTATTCTCCAGTGGTTTTAAAACCTTAGCTAACAGATAGGCATCAAGTTAAAGTAATCCAGCATCAGAAGAAGAAAAAACTTTTTTGCCTGTACCAGGCACATTGTGAGCAGCATAACTGTTAATGAATCATAATATTTACTATGGTTTTGCCTCATATCAAAGTTCCCTAAACATTCGACAAGTTCTTGTTATCCACATGTAAATTTTACTTAAAAAAAAATCTCACAATTAGGGGTCACTTAAGATTCCAAGTTTTCCGTCTCACACACATTTTGCTGGTCATCTAGATGTTAAGTACAAATCAAACAAAGCTGACTTTGCTCAGGCCACATTAAATGAACAGGGAAGCAGGGAGATTGGTGGGGGAGACACCAGAGAGGAGCACTCATTTCAGGCAACTTGGCAAAATAATTTTGGCTGCAATTGCCCTGTGAGTTGCAGATGTTTTAGGTAGTTTTCTTTGACACCACCAGAAGACATTATTGTTTACCTGGAAACAATAATGACAAACCAGGCCTCAGGTGTTAACACCTGCCTGGAAAGTACTAGAATGAAATAGACAATCTATTTCAGTTATTTTCTACTTAAACAATGTATAACTAAAATGCAATGTGACTCTAATGTTAACTCCAACCCCACTTCTTTGGGGGACTGTGGGAATTCTGAGCCTGCTGTACCTGAGGGAAATTCCACTATAATAATCATATTTGGGTCTTCACTTTAAAACTGGTTCCTCAGTGACTTTTAAGACCACCATGATTGAAGACCCAATCACCAGGCTTTTCTTTAATGTTTCCCATTGAACATGTCCCTTTACTTCCGTATACTTCCGAGATTCTGCCTCCCAAAGGCCCTGACCCATCTTCAGACTGTTTTCTTGTTCTCTCCCTGCCCTCTCAATCTTACTGAGGAAGTTTTGCAGGCCAGCTGGCCAACTTGAGGCCTGGATGCAGCCTTCAGACCTTTGTGGTATGTTCAATAATGTGTCTAACTCCTCTCTGTGATCTCTTCTCTGAAAGCCACCGCACAGGGCTAGGCCTCCTGCTGGCATTCTCTTCTACCCTGATAATCTGCAGAGGCCCCTGCCATTCTGCATTTCACAATATTCCATGTCAGGTTTCCCCCTCATGCAGAGGTTTCTCAGTCTGACTACAGATGCCCAAAATTCAAATGAACAATAAATAGGGCTGCTAGATAAAATCAGGATGCCAGTCAAATTTGAATTTCAGATTTAAAATATTTTCTAAATTATTCACTGTTTAACTAAAAAATTATTAGACATTTACTCAAATTTCGAATTTAACTATATTTTTACTTGCTGAATCTGGCAATCCTAACTATAAAATATCCCGCTTTTGATAGCACTAGCTACTGCTCTCCCAAATTTTCTCTGAGATCTGGAAACTAAGGAAATGCAAGTCTATTGATTCCACACCGCAGGTCATTGGGACTGGCAGAGGTTGAGTCCCTGTTTATGGGCTGTAGCATGGTTTATGAGGAATTGTCATCAACCTTTCTGGATTTTTCTCAGAAAAAAATGTTAATATATTTGATACCTCCCTGTAAACATCTGCCCCATTGCACAGAATATGTTTACTCTAAACTTATTTCAGTGTACCGTCATACTATCTGTTACGTTCTAAATGTTTATTCCTCCCCCTCCCACATTCATATATTGAAATCCTAACCTTCAAGGTGATGGTATTGGGTGAAGGTAGAGCCTCTGGGAGGTGATCGAGTCATGAGGGCAGATTCCTCATGAATGGAGTTAGGACCCTTATAAAAGATGCCGGAGGAAGCTTATTCACCACCATGTGAGGACACAGCAAGAAGGCACCGTCTATGAATCAGGAAATGGGTCCTCACCAGGCATTGAATCTGCCAGTGCTTTGATTTTACATTTCCAGCTTCTGGAACTGCAAGAACTAAATTTCTGTTGTTTATAAGTCACCCAGTGTGTGGTGTTTTGTTACAGCAGCCCAAACAGACATGCTCCAACGTCACCTTCACTTACACACCTTGGAATGTGTAATGTGTTAGGGTCCCAATGTCAATTCTGAACTCACAGAGCAGAGGTGTGGATCACAGTGAGCACCTCTGACTTGCCTGTCAGCTACCTCAGCTCAGAATAGCTGTAAAATTGGAGGTTTCTTCATTCTATTGTCATCTGTCCTTGCTGCTCAAAGGTTTGTGTTTGTTTGTTTCTTTCTTTCTTTCTTTGTTTTATTTTATTTTCATTTCCTGGAACATGTTGTGTCACTAGCTTCTGTATTTCTATGTATTGGACACACAGTCTAATATAAATATACTATTTTGTTGTTTCTTACCTTTCTTTTAACCGTGATTAAAGTAGAGGATCTCACTCAAACTAATGGCATAATATGTCAGTCTCACTAATATGTTCTCTCTGCTACATGTCTTCTCTCTGCTTCATGTCTTCCTCCTCCCCCACTTCTTTCTTCTTTTTCTTCTTCCTCTTTTCTTCCCTCTGCTCTTCCTCCTCCATGCAAAAACTAGGAATAGCAGGAAATTCATGGATTTTTCCATAAAATAGATATGAATATACATTTTCATTCAATCACTTATTAAACAAGGCCTTGGGAACATTGCCTGGTCTATGTCTTCCATCTGGAAATGAAGATAGTATAAGCATACAACTCTCACATTGCTGTGAAGATTAAATGAGATAATATGTAGATAATTTCTGGTATGTAGTAGTTGCTGAATAAATACTGCTTTCTTTCCTTTCTGACCAGCAACACATATAATAAATGATATTAGTATATAAAAGTGCTTTGCACATTAATATGTGAACACAGCTAGGTAGCTCTTGGGCATGCTTGCTCTTTAAGGATATAGTATACGTTCATGGGAATATTTCCTGGGGTCTCCACTTTCTAGTTCCCAAATCACTTTCCTTCCAATTAGACAGTCTTTTGCCCTACCACTATTGTCTCCTAAGTGCTTTGATTACTGCCATTGTTAAGGCTTGAACAGTATGTGAAGGTCAATAACTTCCTTGGGCCCTCCCATTCTTTTTGTGCTTGGTGTCTAAAAGTTCCTCTCTTCTCCACCTGTTACTCATATCCCTACTTAGAAAACTTTACTTTTTCAGATTTACCAGTGTGCCTGGTACCTCAACAATTCAGAGATGCAAAAATTAGTTTGCCTTTGAGTGCAAACCTGCCTAGTAAGATATTTGTACCAGAAGAAGTGCTCAGTAAGTGTATCTAATACATGAATGTATACATGGCTATGCCCTATCACTCCATATAGAATCCTTCAGCGTCTTCTTATCACTAAGGGTATAAACAAGTTTCTAACACAGCCTACAAGATCCTGAGTTGTTGGGGCCCTGGGACCTCCCAGAATTACCTTGTACTATTTATTTATTCCGTCAGCCAACTAATAAATATTTCTCAAGCACCTACTGCATGTCAGAAAATGTTTCGGGGCTGGGTGCGGTGGCATACACTTGTATTCCCAGCTACTTGGAGGCTGAGACTGGAGGATCATTTAAGGCCAGGAGTTCAAAACCAGCCTGAGAAACATAATGAGACCCCTTTCTCTTAAACAAGCAAAAACAGAGAAAATGTTTCACAAATTGAATGTAGAAGTATGTGCAGCAGAGAAATCAATTTCCAGATAGATCTTAAACATAGTGAGGATAGACAAGGAGAAAACACACAATTCAATAATAAATTTAATATGTTAATAGTGTAATGTTCTGAAGAAGAATGAGCAGAAAAGGAGGTGTTTATAATTCTGTTACTCTGAAGGGTACAGGCTTCTGGATCCTTTTCTTACTCTCTTTGTAAATGTCATTCTCTTTGCTTGGAATGGCATTTTCCATAAGGCTTTGCCTAGTTTTCTTCTGCTTATCTTGCATTATTTCAGCTCCTGTGTAACTTTCTCACGTCTTCAGGTAAACCTTCCCTGAGTGTCCACTTTGCCATGCCATGCCCCCTCTCACCCTTCCGTGTTGCCAGACGGCAATTCCCAGTGTTCTGTGCTTTCCTTGACTGTGATTGATTTTTCCAGAGGACTTTGTCTTTTAGTTTGGAATTATCTGTTCTTTGCTGGATCAGTTATTTAATTTTTGTTCTCACACTGGAATATAAACTTTGTAAGAACAGGGATAGAATCTGTTTTCTCCCTACCTTTATCCTCGAAACCTAGAGCAATTCTGCCTGGAGTCAAAACTACTGTAAGAAATGCTAAAGATGTCCCCCTACTTTCCAGGTAGACTTTTGATATATGGTCATGTGTCATATAATGATATTTTGGTCAACAAGGTACCACATATATGACAGTGGTCCCATAAGATTAAGGTCATGATGTCATATTTTTACTGTACCTTTTCTATGTTTAGATATATACTTACCATTGTGTTACAATTGCTTACAATATTCAGTACGGTAACATGCTGTTCAGGTTTGTAGCCTAGGAGCAACAGCCTATATACCATATAACCTAAGTGTATAGTACTTTATACCACCTAGGTTTGTTTAAGTACAGTCTGTCATGTCCATACAATGAAATCATCTAATGATGCATTTCTTATAATCCATTTTTGTCACTGAACACCCCATGACTGTATGTAAGTTATAATCAATAGGGGATCAGAAAATGTCTTTCACTTACTCCGTAGAGACAAGAATTGAGATGAAATAAATATGGCATAGATACTGCAAAATTTTCTAACATGGGAATTTCCTGCAACATTTGCTTACATGGGAATCAAGTCCTTGACTTTTTTCAATTGTATCCCAATGCCTAAAAAGAGGTATAAATTTACCATCTGGAATTTTTGTCTAGTTGATGTAGTTGATGAAGTTTTATTTTGCTTTACCAAAAAACTTTTTCCACCCTGGCCTGTGCCCTCTGTGTATTGCTGAAGTTGAAGAATGTATTGTGCCTTCTGCTGCCTTCACTTCCCAGGTCCCAAGTCCTGTCTCCAGAATAAACTCTTTATTTGATGCAAAGACGCTGGGAGCTTGAGTGGTGCTGGCAGACCTGTGATTCGTGCAGAGGAGGAAATGGCCATCTTTCCCAGGTAGGACAGAAGCTGCCCAGGATGGCGAATCACCCTGACACCATCTGCTTGGCTGACCCACTAATCTGCCAGCCGGTTTTCGTGAACACCAGAATTGTTTCCCATTGGAGATTTCTTCAAACATCTCTTACATCAATTAAAGACTAAAGAACAGATGGTGATTTCTTGAGACAGTGAAGGATTTAACTGATTCATTACTCATGTGGGGAACAGTGGTAACAACCAATTCGGCATCATATGCTTTGACTTACTTTTCTTTTAGGTTGTCAATTCCCAGTGTGCTAGGAGATTACAGATTATAGGAATGTAAGTGTGCTTCTATGCTTCAAATTGTGAAGATTTATCAGGATGCTTCAGGAAGTCAGCAAGCACGGGGATCTCTCCCAGTACTGTCAATGTCAGGGCCTTAAATCAATGGAAAGGGTGACCATCACCATTCAGATACCAAAACAGCAACAAGGACACTCAGCAAAACTGGTAAACACAATAAAATCTGATAATGTTTGATGAAGCATAGTGCTCTGCCTGGCACGCAGAAATAGCTCAGCAAACCATAGTTGACATTATACTGCTAACAACAGAAATTCTAGGAATTTAATGGAAGTTTTATTGACCTGATCATTTTGCATACTATTAGATAGATGTGCCTATATTCCTCTAATAATTTTACCGTACTCCTAACTCTATTTTTTGACCCTATCTTGGTGTTCCCTTTGGTTTTCTTCCCTTCACTCTTTACCCATCCCCTCTTTCCTTTACAACCAAAACTCATCAAGAGATAGAATTTGATTAGATATATCATTCACTCTTCATTGTTAGAGCACAGTGACTGAGCATTCCTGTGCCAAGTTGCTCCTTAAATTGGCCCTGAAAGCTAACCAATCACTACTTCTCTTTGACCCAAGTGTAGACTCCCGGTGCAATGCATTCTAGCCAAGTTCACAGGTTTGCCTTATAGAAAGCATGGGGAATCATGTGCAAGGATCACTCTGGCACACTCTGTTTAGAAGGAGACTAGGGGTATGGAATACACTGCGTTGTGTGGACTATTCAATATACTAGTAATTCAATTTTCTTTTTCTCTGGAAACTGGTAATAAGGTGCTTTTTATATTGAGTTTAAATCTTTAAAAATCTTTCAATGACCACAAAAGGTTTTGCTCAGGAAGTGGTTGAGTGATGACTTCTTCAGAGCTTAGGGAGCTATTTGGAAAATTTGCAATGGTTTTAAAAGAATCGTCCCATCACACGTGTCTCCAGGCCTCTGGGGCCTGGCTGAGCAATGCCAGTTCAGTTTGGAAGTAATTTCATGACCAAGGAAATATTCACTGACTTCTGGCAAGGTAACACGATATAGGGAAAATTAGAAAGTAGATCGGCCATAGTTCAAATCTGTCAGCTACTAACATGTCACTCCACCTCTCTGAGATAAAGTTTACTCATCTGTGAAAGGAAATTGGTATACAGTTTATACGAAATAATGTATACAAAGCACTTGGCACAGAAATTGGAGCTATAAATATTAGTTATTGTTCCCCATGAGGCCTATTCCAAACTCACTGAATAAGTCTTCTAGCCTCCCTCTGCTGGTTAGGCAGTGGTGGGCAATTTAGATGTTTGTATTTACCTGGTTTACACTTTGAGGATGCTCTGTGGAGATACACATTCACACTTCACTTTGGGAGGCTGGCAGTGCAGTTTCTGCTGGCGGGAAGTCAGCACACTAAGCTGCAAATGAGCAAACACCAAAGGATCCATGTGATGCATGTATGGAACCCTGGTGGAGCTTGGCATCAGATCTTGGTGATGTCAGTCCTTGGACCAGTCATGATACCTCCCTGTATTAGGACTGTCCAGAGAAACAGAACCAATAGGATACACACACACACACACACACACACACACACATCCTGTATACACACACCCCCCCCCCACACACACATCCTCTCTCTCTCTTTCTCTGTATGTGTGTGTGTGTATCTCCAATAGGATATATATAGGATGTGTGCATATGTATATCATATTGTAAAAAGAAGATTTGATATGGTGATATATATATGCACATATGAAGTTGATATAGACATATATAGAGATAACTACATAAAAATTTCCATAACCCCATAAGCCTACATAATCCCATGAGCCAATTCTCATAATAAATCTCATACATACACAGACACACACACACGCACACAGACATAGAGCAGTGGATAAATAAATTATATAGATATAAATATATGGATATATATGAAGGTTATATGTCTATATCGCTCTATGTAAAGATTTATTATGGGAATTTGCTCACATGATTATGGAGGCCAGGAAGTCCCATGATCTGCCATATGCCAGCTAGAAAATAAAAAAGGCCAGTGGTACAATGTAGTCTGCATCTGAAAGCCTGAAAATAAAGGGGAGGGAGGTACCGCTAATATAAGTCTGGGATTGCATCTGAAGGCCTAAGAACCAGGAGCCCTGGTGTCCAAAGGCAGGAGGAGATGAATATCCCAGCTCAGAGACAAAGTGTGTCCTACCTTTACTGTTTTGTTCTATTCAGGCCTTCAAGGGATTGGATAATGTCCACCAACATTGTGGACTCTGGGTCTTCTTGATTTAGTCTACTGATTCTAATCCCAATCTCTTCAGGAAAACTCTCAGAGACACATAAATCATGTTTTATCAACTATTTGGGCACCCCTTAACCCAGTCAAGTTGGCACAAAGGTTAACCATTGCACTCCATTGTTGATGCAGTAAAAGTCAGCAAAAAAGTCACAACATGACAGACAGCACGACCTTGGTGATGAATCACTCACTTTCTACCTGCTTGGAGCACTTGCTCCCACCCTGACTCTGATTCCGCAGGCATGGATCTCGCTGATTTGAAGCCTATGTCCTGCCTCTGAGTCTTTCCTCTTCAAGACAAATTGCTTACTCGAGTCTTAAGATTCCTGCTGACCCCATCAACCTCTAAATAGTGTAGTTTTAGAGATCAAAACTTCATACGGCATTCCCAAAGATCAGTGCCTGATGTTAAGGCTTTGTTATTTAAACAGAGGCAGGCTGTTTACACTTGAGCGTATGCAGATGCTAACTCCTATTAGAGTGTATTTATATACATTCCATGCTATAATGTTAGCTATGTATAAATAAAATACAAATTAATACATTTTTAATGATATAGTTTTAAATTTCCTTATTTAAAATACATTTCTTGAAAAAGGACTATTTCTTATATGGCTTTCAATTTTTTCATTGGTGCTACCTCAAAGACTAAAACATATTAGGTCCTTGATATATATTTGTTTAATGAGTGTACTTGGTCATTTTACAAATATATAGCTCTTCTTGGTGTTAATAACCACCCTAGAATATTACTTCTACACAATACCATCTGCTTAAATTACGAGGAATTCTGATTACATCTTCCTGGGTCATCTGATGTCTTATGTTCATGAAGATTTCAAAGTACTAATTCTGCTCCAAATTTCAGGCTTTCCTACTCTCAACTTCTCTCTGAACGCAAAATTGCAATGCACCTTCATGAATCTGAGAACAAGATTGGCCTAACAAAGTAAACAGGAAGAAATAATACAATTTGGATGCAGAATATCATTTAAGAAAAACATAGTAAAAGTTATAGATAAATATAATTACTACTCATTTGCAAAACTGAATAAAATAGATCTATGGCAACTATTTTAAGCAAACAAACAAAAACAAGAAATATAAATGCTCTAAGGAGGAATGAGTAACCGACATGAAATAGATAAAGATACAGCATTTCCAAAATCCTTTCAAAAAAACACTAAAATTGTAAATGGGATGAAGACAGGGCAAAGTAAGAAAATACAAAACCAGTTTTCTTTTATATCAAGACACAAATTTCTAAATAATAAAATATCAAGTATTATCCAGCATTTTGTTTAAAGAACAATGACAAATATGGTTTATTCAGAGAATGCACATATGGTTTGATACTGAGTAGCCTGTTAATATATCTAATCACAGTTATGGGTTAAAGAACCTAAAATTATTAATGTAATCCCAATCTCAGAACTAAATAAGCATTATGTTAAAAAATACGTGACCCTTGAAGATATTGACAGACTTGACTACATACAAATTTAAAACAGCCATATATTTTCCTGTAGTAACCATCAATATCAGTTTGCTGTGCATATTTTTTTTTTTTTTGTGCAACATACATCTGTACATTCACACATGTACATGCACCTGTAACAAATCTGGTCAATTTTTATGTATTATTTAGCTTTTATTATCTTACGAAAATTCCCAAACTTTATTTTTCAAATATAATATACATTTATTATTGCTCAAGAGTCAACAGGTCCGTGGAAAGCAGGGGAGATGGCACTGCTGAACTTACTGAAGCTTTCCTGCATATGAAGGAAACCAGAAGATGTCACCGTAAAATATGTCTTATTGACATAAAAATTACTTTTGAGCTAGAGGCAATTAAGAAGCCTTCCCCCTTTTCTGCCTGAAGACAGAATATAAATTTTCCTTTACTGTAGACAACTCATCAGCTCAGAGGTGGCAACAGCGGAATCTACAAACAAATCTTACCCCATTAGTTTCTTCCCAAGCATTTACGTTCCACAGTTTCCTGCTTTGGGAGGCCCCAAGCAGCTTTTCTTTGTCCTGTCATTTCTCCATTCATTTATTGTTCTTTGTTGACAGTGCTACACAAGCCAAGTTTCTCAGTCACCATTTTGAGTTACCCTCCTTTGAGGGTTCTCCTATGTAATATGCACTGCACACATTAATAAATGTGTCTGTTTTTCTCTTGTTAATATGTCTTTTGTTACAGGGGTCTCTCCTAACTGCAAATTTATGAGTGTTGAAGAGAAATTCTATTTCCTCCTGGACACATGTTGGAGGATTGCTTGGCTGCAGACTGGTGTAAGATTGTCTTTCTTGTGCTCTAAAAAGTTACATTGTAAAGAGGGATCCATAATGAGGGGGTGGAGGAGAGGGTGGAGGGGGGGAAGGGCGAGGTTGTGATAATCACAGGCATCCTTCTTTTATGCAAGCTAACTAGCACAAGAGCCAAGTAAAATACTCTTATCATATCCATGTATTCTGATAAGATTTTCATGAAATTCAATGTCCATATGAAGAGAAAAATAATGCTTAGTGAGATAGCAAAAGAAGTATTTTTGTAAAATAGTAAAAGACACAGAATTCATGCCAATAATCAATAACATTTTTAATGGTAAAATATTTCATGAATTCCTACTAGAATCAACTTAAGACAGGATGCCCTCTATCATTATTACAGCAGAAACAGGCAGGTGAATAGACTGCTGGAGCACACCCTCTACTTGTCCCTCCTACCTGCATTTTAAGGGCTAATAAACCACGATTTAAATAGATTATCTCCAGTGCTATTTTGATTAAAGAGAGTAAAGGAGATTCCCAAATGGTGAGGTACTAGTAAGATGCCAATAAACGGGAGTGGCTCTTGGGAGTTGGTTCCATTAGCAGAATGAGAATTGGGGAATAATGGTGCCAGTTTTACAGCACTGCAAGCAGTTGCTTCAAATACAAAATTTGTTAATTCTAATGATGGCTTGATTTTCTTATTCAGTATATGGTATTACAAGAAAGATGGAAATTTTATTCTGTTGAATATGAAACATCTGACATCACAGTTTATATTATTAAAAAGGCAGGTTAAAAAGTCCTACACTGAAGACAAGGTGATTGGTTTGTGTTGATGATGTAAATACAAATCTTGGCAGAGCATAATATTATGGTACAAACAAAGCTCTTACCTAATTAGGAAACTTTTGGATTGAAAACGTATTTGGAATTGGCTATGGTATACATATAATTCATAATTTCATCCAAACAAGCTTCAAACTTGTACCAATCCAAATAGGAGTTGTAATTGTAGAAATTTACATGTATTCTATATAGACACATTTAGAGCAACTGTAAAACTTTTATGATGATACAAATTTGAATACACAAACACATGTGAGCAGCTTAGTACATGATTTCTGTCTTTGCTGCCTATTATCCCTGGGATGTTAAAATTGTTAGAAGCTTTAAAAATCTACTTTGTAAAGCAAACTAAGTTTCTTAAATTGGTACTAAACTATTTTTTTTGGTGAGCCAGCTACACTTTGATAGCAATTTCCTTTAAATCTATTGAAAACATTATTCAAAAAATACTGAAAATAATTGTTGGAAATATAGCTGACAAACTACGATGTATCTCCCTGAAAACACTAAGGAGAAAAGTGAAACAATGAAAGCTCAAAGGATTCACAAGATTTTGAAATTCTATCATTAAACATTGTATTAACATAAATCTTTTATTGCATTTCTATTTTAATTGGATTAATTTTTATTTTGTATCATTTAAATGAATTGAGAGTGGTACAATTTTACATGCACTTACATTTGATGAAATATTCAAAATAATAATTTATATCAACACTGTAATATAATTATTGAGATTGTTGAAGAAAGCAACTCTGAATGGAGGAAAAAAGTAATTGCCTTTCAAAATACTTAGGGAAATGTTTTACATTTACCTATGAAAATAAAATTAAAAATATTTTTTGCTTAATGAAATTTCATTTGAACTTACAAGATTTCTCAGCAACTATGTAGGATGTTTTCTCAACTCAAATAATTTTCAGATAAGTTGTTATTAAAGGTGCTGACAATTTTACATTTATTAACAATAAAGTAAAACCTCAATGATTTCAGAAAATTTATTTAAAATTTAATAATTATTACAGTAAGGTATTTTTCACAACACATAATTAACATAATATTAAAGATGGATACATCATACAGTATATGATATACATTATTAAAAGTTTTTTTAATTTTTAATTTTCACTTTTATTTCAAGTTCAGGGGTACATATGCTTGTTTGTTACACAAGTAAAGGTGTCCTTTTGAATATGTCTGCTCATGTTCTTTGCTGACTTTTAAAAACTTTTTTTTTAATTGTAAGTTTGTTTAAGTTCCTATAGACACTGGATATTAGACCTCTGTCAGATGCATAATTTGCAAATATTTTCTTCCATTCTGTAGGTTGTCTGTTTACTCTGTTAATAGTTTCTTTTGCTGTGCAGAACCTCTATTGTTTACTTACGTGCCATTTGTCAATTTTTGCTTTTGTTGTGATTGCTTTTGGCATCTTCATCATGAAATCTTTGCCCATTCCTGCATCCAAAATGGTGTTGCCTAGTTTGTCTTCCAGGATTTTTATAGTTTGGGGTTTTACATTTAAGTCTTTAATGCATCTTGAGTTGATTTTTGTATATGGTATAAGGAAAGGGTCTTGTTTCAATCTTCTGCATATGCCTAGCCAATTGTACCAGCACCATTTATTAAATAGGGCATCCTTTCCCTATTGCTTGTTTTTGACAGCTTTGTCAAAGATCTGATGGCTGTAGGTGTGCATCTGCCTGTTATTTTTATTTTTACTTAATCAATATAAAAATCTTTAAAATATTGCTTTAACTTATAAAGAATTTTATTCTTAAAGATAGCTTTTGAATAGGAATAGAGAATTACACTAACAAAGACTAGTTTACCATGTAATAAATATACATTTCAAGAAACTAAATCATTCAAATTGTTTTCATACTCTCTCTTATTCCCAAAGTACCCTGTTGTGGAAGACAAATTGTATGATTTTCCTTATTTGGAATGCCACACAGTATAATTAAGAAAAAAATCGAGACAGATATACGTTGCAGTGAAATTTAAACACCCACAATTATACATTTAAAACACCTATCATCTAAATATGGGGGACAAGAAACATATTCTGCATGCATAAAATGTCACATAGATTTTTGCCACAAAGAAAATTAAAGGCGTTATCAGGTGGCTGACTCTAATAACAAGAGATATAAATTACTAGTTCTAGGAAAGATTTGTAAATTAATGATAATGAAATAATAGTAAATTTTATTTTTTACTTTCAAAATTACAAGGAGAGAAATGAAAATGTACCATATTTCAGAAAGTGTAAGATTAAAATGTTTTTCACATATCAAAGTTTCTGAAATTTTAGTAAGTGTCATAATTGCTTTAATCCAGGAACAAGCCATTATGTAATTGTCACTGAGCTTATGCTCAGCTTGGATGTAGCTCTTCATGCCATCGTCATATCAGTTTAACTATGTGCATTGTTAATGTTACACATGCAAAGTTAAACTGTTGTTTAAAATGGCTTCTAAATGGATTAACATGATTTTAAGTCTTAATGAAAATATGTCATGTACTCAGAAAGGCATAGAAATACAGCATTAGTTTATAAATTGGACATTGTTAAAGCAAATATTCCTCACTGGAAGATTGACAATACTCTCATATGTTCCTGTTTCAAAGCAGCAAGCAAGGACTTTACAGCAAATAAGAAAGGAAGCTGCCCACTAGCAGAAGAAGCTGTAATACTTTTGTTCCTGAGATGCATGCAGACGATGACTAATGAAAAGTAAGTGTGCAACTAAAGACTGAAAAACTATCAAATCTCTGGAGGTATTGGATGAAATTTTAAACCAAAGAGACATATTAAATGATAAATAAGAGAAGGAACTGTAGAATGTTGTGGAAAACATACAACAGTCACTGTCTTTTACAGAAGACTGTGTGGGCTATTGACAAGTTTAATATTAGAGATGTACAAATACAGGAAAAATGAAAAATTGAGGTTATTTTAATTTTATTAAATTCTAAATATTTTTAAATTTTACATTTTTTTCTCCATGACCCCTGAAATATTCAGAATTGTCAATTTTATTATATGAATATATGAAGTTGAATGAGCCAGGGTCCTGGCTACAAACAGATCACTCAGGAGTAATTGGAAAGAATATTTAGAATGTATGTTTTAGAGGTAGGGCCCAAAAGGGACCTTGGTAAATTGTCTTTAAATTCTGAGATAAAAGATTAATGATAAATCTAAAATTATATTTTCCTGAGGAAGTAGAAAAATGTCATTACCAATAAGTGAGACAGTGAGAGATAAAAGAAAGCAGGTTTTGAAGAAAAATCTGAATTTTACTTTACATCTACTGAATATGAGATGTCTGTTACCTACCCAAATGAGTATGTCATAGGCATCAGATATAGGAATCTCACATTCAGAGGATCACTTTGAGATGATGACATCATAATTAGAGTCTTTCTAATTACATTGGTCTTATCATTGAAATATTTACTACTTTCCTTTGGCTCATTTTTAAAATATTTAATATGTGGACAATAATACATACTTGAGAATATTTTTGTGATGCTTCAGAATATTGATGCATCACAAAAATATTCTCAAGTATGTGTTATTGTCCACATATTACAGACTTTAAACCAACAGACTTTAAACCAACTTTAAACCACATAAACAGACTTTAAACCAACAAAGATAAAAAAAAGACAAACAAAGACATTACATTATGGTAAAGAGTTCAATTCAATAAAAAGCTCTAGCTACCATAAATATCTATGCACCCAACACAGGAGCACCCAGATTCATTAAACAAGTTCTCAGCAACATTTGAAGACCCTCATATGCAATAAATACTATTATTTTTTAATTCTTCTTCTTTTTTTCTTTTCTTTCCTTTTCTTTTTAAATCAAATCAGGAGCAGGTCTCCTCCACAGTGAAATATATCTTTCTTATAGAAATCTCCAGCCTGGACTGAGAACTCATCCTGCTCCTTAATTAGTGATGCACACCAGGCAAGTTATAATTAAATACATACTCCCCATCACTTGCAGGTTAAGTACGTGGTTCATGGAGTCAAACAGGAGGAGACAATTTATAAATGGTGCTCCCAAGTGTAGTGTGTTTCACCATAGAAATTTATTGCCAGGATGAGATTGCTCCTGGTAATATAATTATAGGTTAGAAAGAAATGATAGGGCAAACAGCTAACTATAGCGCATATGCCATTACTGGCATAATCAGGGGTTGACATCCTGGCAGGTATCTCTACTTGTATGACTGAAGTCCCCTGACCTTGCTGCCACTTTGTCTTGCTCATAAAATTATTTCACCAGATGTAACTGGGTGATTGAATTCTTCCCAGTAAGCAATGACCTTGCTCTTTGAGTAAGGGTCTTAATTTAAGGAAGGTGAGTCCCTAATTCTCAAAAAGTGCATCAAGGAAAAAAACTGTCTTTGGGGCCCTCTTCCTATACCTAAAAATTAGAAGTGCTACAGAGGAGATCCATTCCCCTGTCTCAATTATGTTTAAGAACTAGCAATTGGAGAGGAGAACTGTATGTGGCAGGGTATAATTTTCTTTGATCACGTAGGTAGCAGGAACATCAGAAGAGATGGAAAACTCCATTTCTGACAGTGCAGACATGCTCAAGAATCTTTGCAACGTCCTAGTGACAATTATAAGAGGAGGAACCATTTAAGACAGTTGCCACTGTCTAATAAAATGGAAGAAAAATTGCCCTAGTCCAATAAAATGGAAGAAAGAATGAACCAAATCCTCATTTTACAATCTTATACTCATAGTGTGCATAATATGTCTGAACTTTCTAAAGTGGGCCTGTTCTGGGTGCTAAGTTGGGCCATTAATTACAAATAATATGCCTTTACCTAAAACTCAATGTGATTCAGACTTCATCCAAAACAGAATACCCCTTTCTTTCTAACATGAAGTTTAGATTTTGTACTTATTCAAAGCACAGACAATGATGCTTATGAGCCTTATGAAAGAGCAATGTCAGAATCTAAATCTGCCTCAGGTACTTGACCCAATGTAATAATTTTTAATACTGAATAATACATCTAATAGGACTAGATTCTAACCCAGAAGAAAGTGTGGAGGTAGTAGTTTTGCATATGGTGTACTAGGTGAAATTGAAAATTATAAGAATCTCTTAAGTGACATCAGGCTAGCTATTTAGTGCTCAATATAAGTGTGATCATGGTCAAATTCCATCAGCTCTCAGAGAACATTCTTCCTGCATGATTCCATTATATCTTTGTGGCACCTCAGCTGACTTCCAGAGGCATTATTTTGATTATGTAACATAATGACGCTTTATTTGTCTGACTTTTAGACCGCCTATAACAATGGCTTATCATGATGACTGGTTCAAATCCACACATATGAATACTAACCTTAATGTAAATAAGCTAAATGTCCCAATTAAAGACACAGAGTGGAAAGCTGAATAAAGAACCAAGACCCATCAGTATGCTATCTTCAAATGACCCATCTCACATGCAGTGACACACATAGGCTCAAAATAAAGGGGTGGGGGAAATCTGCCAAGCAAATGGAACATAGAAAAAAAAAACAGGGATTGCAATGCTAGTATCTGACAAAACAAACTTTATACCAACAAAGATCAAAAAAGACAAAAAAAGGACATTACATTATGGTAAAGGGTTCCATTAACAAGAAGATCTAACCACCTTAATACATATGCACCCAACACAGGAGCACCCAGGTTCATAAAACAAGATTTTAGAGAACTTTGAAGAGACTTAGACTCCCAAACGATGGTAGTGAGAGACTTTAACACCACACTGAAATTAGGCAGATCACTGAGACAGAAAATTCACAAAGATATTCAGAACCTGAACTCAGCACTGAATCAAATGGATCAAATAGATATCTGCATAACCCTCCACCCAAAAACAACAGAATGTACATTCTTCTCATCACCATATGGCACTTACTCTAAAATTGACCACAGAATCAGAAGTAAAACACTCCTCAGCAACTGCGAAAGAACTGAAATGATAATGAAATAATAAAATTAAGGCAGAAAACAAGAAATTTGTTGAAATGAAAGAGAACAAAGATACAACATGCCAGAATCTCTGGGACAGAGATAAGGCAGTATTAAGAGGGAAATTTATAGCACTAAATGCCCGCATCAAAAGTTAGAAAGAAAAGAGACTGGGCGTGGGGGCTCACGCCGGTAATCCCAGCACTTTGGGTAGCCGAGGTGGGAGGATCACGAGGTCAGGAGATCGAGACCATCCTGACTAACATGGTGAAACCCCATCTCTACTAAAAATAAAAAAAAAATTAACTGGGCGTGGTAGTGGGCACCTGTAGTGCCAGCTAGTCAGAAGGCTGAGGCAGGAGAATGGCATGAACCCGGGAGACAGAGCTTGCGGTGAGCCGAGATCACGCCTCTGCACTCCAGCCTGGGCAACCGAGCAAAACTCCATCTCAAAAAAAAAAAAAAAAAAAAAAGTTAGAAAGATCTCAATTTAACAACCTAACATCACAACTAAAAGAACTAGAGAACCAAGAGGAAACAAATCTCAAAGCTAACAAAAGACAGGAAATAATCAAAATCAGAGCTGAACTGAAGGAGATTGAGACACATAAAACCATTCAAAAGATCAACAAACCCAGCCCGGATTTTTAAAAAATAATAATAAAATAGACCATAAGCTAGACTAATAAAGAAGAAAACAGAGAAGAATCAAAGAAGCACAATCAGAAATGACAAAGGGGATACAACCACTGACCCAAACAAATAAAAATAAAGACCAGAGAATGTTATGAACACCTCTATGCACAAAAACTAGAAAATCTAGAAGGAATGGATAGATTCCTGGACACATACACCCTCCCAAAACTGATCCAGGAAGAAATTAAATCCCTGAACAGACATGTAATGAGCGCTGAAATTAAGGCAGTAATCCCCTACCAACCAGAAAAAGCCGAAAACAAGAGGGATTCACAGATGAAGTCTACCAGATGTATAAGAGATGTACGAAGAATAGCTGGTTCCATTCCTACTTAAACTATTCCAAAAAATTGAGAGGATGGGCATCCCCCAAACTCATTCTATGAAGCCAGCATCATGATCCCGATACCAAAACCTGGCAGATATACAACAATAAAAAAGAAAACTTCGGGCCAATATCTTTGATGAATAGTAATGCAAAAATTCTCAAAAAATACTGGCAAAGAGAATCCAGCAGTACATCAAAAAGCTAGTCCACCATGATAAAGTAGGCTTTATCCCTAGGATGCAGGTTGTTTCAACATAAACAAATCAATAAATGTGATTCATCACATAAACAGAACTAAATAACTAAATACAAAAAACATGATTATTTCAATAGATGCAGAAAAGTTTTTCAATAAAATTCAGCATCCATTCATGTTTTTAAAAAAACTCTCAATAAAGTAGATATTGAAGGAACATACCTCGAAATAATAAGGGCCGTCTATGGCAAACTCACAGCCAACATCATACGGAATGGACAAAAGCTGGAAAAATCCTCTTGAAAACTGACACAAGACAAGAATACCCTCTCTTACCCCTCTTATTCAACATTGTATGGGAAATCCTGGCCAGGGCAATCAGACAAGAGAAAGAAATAAAGGGCATCCAGATAAGAGAGAAAGTCAAACTATCCCTGTTTGCAGATGATATGATCCCATATCTAGAAAACCCCATAGTCTCAGGCAAAAGCTCCTTAAACTGATAACTTCAGCAGAGTCTCAAGATATAAAATCAATGTGTAAAAACCACTAGCATTCCTATACACTACGAACAGTCAAGCTGAGAGCTGAACCGGTAACGCAGTCCCATTCACAATTGCCACAAAAACAAGAAAATACCTAGGAATACAGCTAACTAGGGAGGTGAAAGATCTGTACAAGGAGAACTACAAAGTACTGCTCAAAGAAATCAAAGATGAAAAAACAAATGGAAAAACATTCCATGCCCATTACTAGGAAGAATTAACGTCATTAAAATGTCCATATTGCCCAAACAAATTTATAGATTCAATACTATTCATATTAAACTATTGACATTCATCAACGAACTAGGAAAAAATATTTTAAAATTCAAATGGAACTAAAAAACAGCCCAAATAGCCAAGGCAATCCTAAGAAAAAAGAACAAAGCTGGAGGCATCACACTACCTGACTACAAACTATACTACAGAGCTACAGTAACCAAAACAGCATGGTACTGGTACAAAAAGACACATAGACAAATGAAACATAATACAGAATCCAGAAATAAGGCCACACACCTACAACTAGCTGATATTCAACAAACCCAACTAAAACAAGCAATGGGAAAATGATTTCCTATTCAATAAATGATGCTGGGATAACTAGCAAGTCATATGCACAAGATTAAAATTGGACTCCTTCCTTAAACAAATTATAAAAAAATTAACTCAAGGTGGATTAAAGACTTAAATGTAAAACCCAAAACTATAAAAACCCTAGAAGACAACTTGACAATATCATTCAGTACATAGGCACAGGCAAATATTTCATGATGAAGATGCCAAAAGCAATTGTAACAAAAACAAAAATTGACAAATGGGATCTAATTAAACTAAAGAGCTTCTACACAGCAAAATAAACTATCAACAGAGTAAACAGACAACCTACAGAGTGGGAGAAAATTTTTGCAAACTATGCATCTGATGAAGGTCTAATATTCAGCATATATAAATAACTGAAATAAATTTGTAAGATAAAAACAAACAACATCATTAAAAAGTGGGCAAAGGACATGAACAGTTTTCAAAAGAAAACATACTATGCAGCCAACAATTATTTGAAAAAAACTCAACATCACTGATCATTAGAGAAACACAAATCAATATCATATCACATCAGTCAAAATAACTATTACCTAAAAGTCAATAAGTAACAGATGCTGGCAAGGTTGTAGAGAAAAAGGAAAACTTATACACTGTTAGTGGGAGTGTAAATTAGTTCAACCACTGTTGAAGACAGTGTGGTGATTCCTCAAAGACCCAAAGACAGAAATACCGTTCAACCAAGCAATCCCATTTCTGAGTATATACCCAAAGGAATGTAAGTTGTTTTATTATAAAGACAAATGTATGCGTATATTCACTGCAGCATTATTCACAATAGCAAAGACATATAGAATCAATCTGAATGCCCATCAATTACAGACTTCATACAGAAAATGTGGTAAATGTATAACATGGAATACTATGCAGTCATAAAAATAATGGGATTATGTCCTTTACAAGAACATGGACAGAGCTGGAGGTCATTATCCTTAGCAAACTAACACAGTAGCAGAAAACCAAACACTGCATGTTCTCACTTATAAATGGGAACTAAATGATGAGAACACACATAGACACATAAAGGGGAACAAGACACACTGGGGCCTATCATGGGGTAAGGGATTGTAAGAGGGAGAGGACCAGGAAAAATAACTGATGGGTACTAGGCTTAATACCTAGGTGATGAAATAATTTGAACAACAAATCCCATGACACAAGTTTACCTATGTATCAAACCTGCATATGTCCCCTGAACTTAAATATTTAAAAACATGTATTTTTTATTGAAGACTTTCGATTTTATCTCTGACTTTCAAGGAGCTTAGAACTTGTCATTCCCATACTTGGAAGAAAAAGGCTGAACAAACTGAAAACCAGTGATTTTTATCTTAGACCCATCTGAGAACTGAAGTTTCAGGGCAGATGACTACCCTAAAATCTGGAGAGACAGGCTTACCCAGAGAGACACAGTTTAGATCTATGTACCTTGAGAAGAAGCTGCTGAAGCCATAACTCCATGTTACAAACACTTAAATGTTAGTTTTAATGAAATCCTGGATGCTGAATATGAACAAGTAAGAGAGTGAGAAACTCCTTGGGGACTATACTCCTAAGAGAGGCCCCATGATTTTGTGGGTTTTACCTCCAGGAATACCACCAGATTCTCACTGTGAAGATCTGAAGAAGATACCCTCCTGGATCTGGAAGGATGAGGAGAAGAGTGAGTAATCGTAATAAGCCCAGAGCATTCTCCACAACACAGGCCTACTTTTCAGGGGAAAAAACTTCACAGATCTTACCCCACCAGAGGGAAGGACATTTACGCAACTGCAGCCTTCCTATGGCACCTAAGAGGCGACAGGGGAAATACACTTACAAAGGTTACAGCCCAGAAACACAAGCATACTAAAGACTGTGTTTAAATTACAAAGTTATAGAACACTTTTTTTCAGCATCCACTTAGCAACTGCCACAGAAGGCTCCAGTCTAATAAAGGTTGATTATAACTGAAGAGTTGCCAGGTGCAAATTATGTAAAGAAAGTTATTAAGGAAGCTTAATGATACCAGGGGGACAGTAGCAAGGACACTAGGGGAATTTGAATACTCTAGTTTCTACAGATACAGGAAGCACTAAACATAATCCAACTCTTAAACAGATTAATATAAAGCCTCTTACTAACAGCCTATTTATCTCGGTTTCTATTACCTAATACATCTGGCTTTCAACCAAAATTTAGAAAGCATGCTGAAAGTCAAGAAAAAGTAAGCATCAGAACTAAATTCAGATCTGACACAGATTATTGAGATAATCAGATAGAGAATTTAGAATAATTATGATTACTATCTTATGGGCTCTAATAAAAAAGAAGATATCATATAGGACAGATGGATAGTATAAACAGAGTAATGGAAGGTTTAAGAAAAGATGAAATGCAAATTCTAGAAATAAAATATACTATAGTGTAAATTTAAAACTGTCTTGAATGAGTTCATTATAGGACTGGATACACTAGAGAAAAAAAATCACAGAACTTAATAATGGGTTTACTGGAAACTTCCAAAACAGAAATACAATGAGAGGAAACAATAGGAAAAGAAAAAAGAAAGGAAATAAAACAGAATATCTGAGAATTGTGAGACCATTATACAGAATGTAACCACATGTAACTGGAAGGATGGAACGGAAAGAAAAAGAGGAAAAAGCAAGAAAACAAACAAAAACCAGGAAGAAATAATAGCTGAGAACTTTCCAAAATAAATGACAGAAACCAAACCACAGATCCAAGAAGCTCAGAGAATACCAACTGGGATAAATAACAAAATATCTACACTTAGGCTTATCATATTCAAACTGAAAAACTAAAGACAGAGAAGATTTTTAAAATGAAGCTAGAAGAAGAAAAGTGTCTTACTTATAGAGGAACAAATCTAAGAATTATAGAGGACTTTTCATCAGAAACTATGCTAACAGAATAGAGTAAAATATTTGAAGTGTTGAAATAAAAAAAACTTAGAATTCTATATTCAACAAAATTATCCTTCAAAAGTGAAGACTGAACAAGTACATTCTGAGAAAAACAAATTCTGACTGAATTTATTGGCAGCAGATCTGCACTGAAGAAGAATTAAATAAACTTCTTTAGAGAGAAGAAAAATGATATGTCAAAAACTTGAATCCACATAAAGAGATTAAGGACATTGGAAATGAATACATAAGGTTATAAAAATATTTTATTTTATTATTTATAATTGATCTCAAAAATAATAACACCCAACAATGTATTGAGTGAATATAGTACATGGATAGGTGAAATGAATGATAGCAGTGTCGTAAAGGAAGGAGGAGCACATTAAGAGTACTTTGATATAAGGGAACTGCACGATATGTGAAGTGGTAAAGTGTTTGTTGAAGCAGGTCTTATATTAGCAATAAATGTCCATTGAAAACTTTTTGACAACTAAATTTTTTTAAAAGCATAATGGATATGCTAAGAGAGTGAATAAAATATAATCATATAAAGTGATGAATGTAAGACAGAGAATGCAGAAAAAATAAGCAGAATAAAGAACATGTGCAATACATGGAAAACAGTTACAAATACAGTAGACATTAATCCAACAATATCAATAACTACTTTAAATGTAAATTGAAAAAATAATTAAAGGGATTGTCAGAATGGATTTTTATAAAAACAACAACTAAGAACAAATCCTATGATGTTTACAAGAAACTTAATTTAAATATAAAGACCCATATAGGTTAAAAGTAAAGGGATGGAAAAAGACATACTAATCAAAGGAAATAGGTATATTATTTACACACAAAATAGACTTCAGAACAAAAAAAGACCAGAGTTAAAAAGTGGTATTATGTGATAATAAAGTGCTCAGTGCTACAGGACATAACAGTTCTT
This sequence comes from Theropithecus gelada, assembly GCF_003255815.1. Lineage (NCBI taxonomy): Eukaryota > Metazoa > Chordata > Mammalia > Primates > Cercopithecidae > Theropithecus > Theropithecus gelada. The sequence goes on from NC_037677.1 coordinate 51,120,493, forward strand.
AATATGTATACACCTCACAAAGAAGCACTGAAATTCATGAAGAAAAAAGTGAAAGAAGTACAAGGAGAATAGGCAAATGTTCTCTCATAGCTGGAGACATCAGTAATCCTCTTTCAGTAATGATAGTTCAAGCAGCAAAAATTAGTAAGGATATGCTTCACCTAAGCAACACTATCAATCAATATGATCGAATTGATATTTATGGAATATCCTACCAACAATAGCAGAATACACATTTTTTCAAGCTCCCATAGAATATTCACTGAGATAGACCAGAATCTGAGCTAAAAAATATTTTGAAATGTTTTATTAGAATAAGATGTCTACAAAGTATGCTTACAAAAAACAATGAAATTAAACTAGAAATCAATGACAGAAATATAGTTGTGAAATGCCCAAATTAAACAGCATGCTTATAAATAAAAAACAGGACAAGGAGTAATCTCAAGGTAAATTTAAATAATATTTTGAGCCAAATGAAAATAACTGTGAAATTTATCAAAATTTGTGGGCTGTTGCAAAAACATTGGCTTAGTAATTACATGTATTAAATACATATATTAGGAAAAAAGAAAACTAATATCAGAATTCTAAATGTTCATCTTCGGAAACGAAAGAAGAGAAATTAAAGCATATAGCAAACTGATAAAAAGAAATAACAAATATTAGAACAGAAATCAATAAATTAGCAAACAGGAAAACAATAGAAAATACATCAAAACCAAATGTTGACTCTTTTAAAAGACTAAATACAATTGATAAATCTTAAGTCAGGCTAACTAGGAAAAAAGGAAAGAAAAAGCAACTATCAGTGTCACATTTAAAAGGGGCATTATTACTGATTCTGTGAATGACAAAAGGCTAATAAAGGAATATGATGAAGAATGCTATGCCCACAAATTTGACAATTAGATGAAACAATCCAATTCCTTGAAAGACACAACCTACCAAACTCATTCAAAGACCAGTAAATGTCTCAATAGGTATATATCTATTTATTGTAATGAATCAATTAATAATAGCCTTCCAAAAACAAATCACCAGGCCCAAATGGTTTCACTGGAGATTTCTGTTAAACTTTAAAATAAAGAAGAGGTGCTAATTCTCTACAATGTTGTTCAGAAAATAGAAGTAAAGGCAACAGTTTCTAACTCATTTGTTGACGTAGTTTGCAAGGAACAAGAATTTATTTCCCACAGTTCTGGAGACTGGGAAGTCCAAGATCAAGATGTCAGCATTTGGTGTCTGGGGAGGGCCTTCTTGCTGCGTCTTCACATGGCAGAAGGTAGAAAGGAAAGCGGGGCCAAACACCTGGTGTCTTCTTTTTAAAGCCTTAATCCCACTTACGAGGAAGAGGCCCTCATGTTTGAATAACATCTTAAAGGCCCCACCTCTTAATGCTTTTATATTGTCAGCATGTGAGTTTTGGAGGGGACACATTCAGACCATAGCAGCAGTCAAAATACACAGCAAAATACAACACTGCCATATGCTGCAACACGAATTGCACTTTTAGAAATTTCCACAAATGATTTGAAAATGTATGATCACACACAAATTTGTAAATGTGTGTTTATAATAGCTTTATTTATAATTGTCAAAAACTCAAAGCAACCAAGATGTCCTTCAATTGGTGAATTGAAAAACAAAACTGTTGTAAATTCATATAATAAAATATTATTCAGCAATAAAATGAGATGACGTATGAAGCTACAAAAAGATAAGTCAATTTCTTTTTTTTTTTTTTTTTCCAGGCAGTCTCACTCTGTCACCCAGGCTGGAGTGTAGTGGCATGATCTTGGCTCACTGCAAGCTCTGCCTCTTGGGTTCACGTGATTCTCCTGCCTCAGCCTCCTGAGTAGCTGGGACTACAAGCACCGGCCACCACACCCAGCTATTTTTTTTGTATTTTTTAATTATTATACTTTAAGTTCTGGGGTACATGTGCACAACATGCAAGTTTGTTACATAGGTGTACATGTGCCATGTTGGTGTGCTACACCCATTAACTCATCATTTACATTAAGTATATCTCCTAATGCTATCCCTCCCCCCTCCCCCCTCCCCCCACCCCACCACAGGCCTCGGTGTGTGGTGTTCCCCACTCTTTGTCCAGCTCTTCTTGTTGTTCAGTTCCCACCTATGAGTGAGAACATGCGGTGTTTGGTTTTCTGTCCTTGTGATAGTTTACTCAGAATGATGGTTTCCAGCTTCATCCATGTCCCTACAAAGGACATGAACTCATCCTTTTTTGTGGCTGCATAGTATTCCATGGTGTATATGTGCCACATTTTCTTAATCCAGTCTATCATTGATGGACATTTGGGTTGTTTCCAAGTCATTGCTATTGTGAATAGTGCCTCAATAAACATACATGTGCATGTGTCTTTGTAGTAGCATGATTTATAATCCTTTGGGTATATACCCAGTAATGGGATGGCTGGGTCGAATGGTATTTCTAGTTCTAGATCCTTGAGGAATCACTGCACTGTCTTCCACAATGGTTGAACTAGTTTACAGTCCCACCAACAGTATAAAAGTGTTCCTATTTCTCCACATCCTCTCCAGCACCTGTTGTTTCTTGAATTTTTAATGATTGCCATTCTAACTGGTGTGAGATGGTATCTCACTGTGGTTTTGATTTGCGTTTCTCTGATGGCCAGTAATGATGAGCATTTTTTCATGTGTCTGTTGGCTGCATAAATGTCTTCTTTTGAGAAGTGTCTGTTTGTATCCTTCTCCCACTTTTTGATAGGGTTGTTTGATTTTTTTTTCTTGTAAATGTGTTTAAGTTCTTTGTAGATTCTGGATATTAGCCCTTGTCAGATGGGTAGATTTAAAAAATTTTCTCCCATCCTGTAGGTTGCCTGTTCACTCTGATGGTAGTTTCTTTTGCTTTGTAGAAGCTCTTTAGTTTAATTAGATCCCATTTCTCAATTTTGGCTTTTGTTGTCATTGCTTTTGGTGTTTTATACATGAAGTCCTTGCCCATACCTATGTCCTGAATGGTATTGCCTGGGTTTTCTTCTAGGGTTTTTATAGTTTTAGGTCTGACATTTAAGTCTTTAATCCATCTTGAATTAATTTGTCTATAAGGTATAAGGAAAGGATCCAGTTTCAGCTTTCTACATATGGCTAGCCATTTTTCCCAGCACCATTTATTAAGTAGGGAATCCTTTCCCCCTTGGTTGTTTTTGTCAGGTTTGTCAAAGATCAGATGGTTGTAGATGTGTGGTATTATTTCTGAGTGCCCTGTTCTGTTCCATTGGTCTGTATCTCTGTTTTGGTACCAGTACCATGCTTTTTTGGTTACTGTAGCCTCGTAGTATAGCTTGAAGTCAGGTAGTGTGATGCCTCCAGCTTTGTTCTTTTGTCTAAGGATTGTCTTGGCAATGCGGGCTCTTTTTTGGTTCCATATGAACTTTAAAGTAGTTTTTTTCCAATTCTGTGAAGGAAGTCATTGGTAGCTTGATGGGGATGGCATTTTTTGTATTTTTAGTAGAGATGGGGTTTCACTGCATTAGCCAGGATGGTCTCGATCACCTGACATCATGATCCTCCCACCTTGGCCTCCAAACGTGCTGGGATTTCAGGCGTGAGCCACTGCGCCCGGCCGATAAGGGTCAATCTTTAATATGTATTGCTAAGTGAAAAAAGCCACTTTGAAATAGCTACGTATTATATGTTCCCATTTATGTGATCTTTTGGAAGACATAAAACTTTGGATGCAGTAAAATGATCAGTGGTTGCCAGGCATTTGGGGGTTGGAATAAAGATTGAATAGGAGAATCGTGGTGAATTTTGTTTTAGGGCAAGGAAGCTGTTCTGTGTAATGCTGTAATTGTGAATATATAATCTTATGCATTTGTAAAATTCCATATAATTTTCTAGTACAAAATGTGAACCTTTATGTATACAAATTAAACATACATATATATGTGTGTGTGTGTGTGTGTATGTATGTGTGTGTATATGTGTGTGTGTGTGTATATATATATATATATAGAGAGAGAGAGAGAGAGAGGAGATCAGGGAGAATGTACTAAAATAACCTAACTCTACTATCCAATTATGAAGCAACCTCACTGAATGAGATGTATACAGGTAGGCAGGAAGTTGCTGACCTCAGTAACTTTGGAAATGAGAGGAGTTTATAAAACTAAAGTCAAAAATGCACTGCACATAAACCTTGCACTCTAGTTAATAAAGTTGTTTTCTACACATATATGTGTTATAACATTCCTGTATTCGTATACCATGTACTGTAATGTAACACTTAAGTAAATAGAGGGATGAAGTCAGAGCCAAGCTTCTCATTATTGCAATGCATGTTTACAGATAAGCAAGAGGAGGAGCCTAGACTAATCCAAATTGTTCATGAAAAAAGTCAAACTCTAAAACATTTAAAGAGGTTTATTCTGAGCCAAATATGAGTGACCATGGCTTGAAGCATAATACCAAGAGGTCCTGAGAACATTTACCCGAGGTGGTTGGGTACAGCTTGGTTTTATACATTTTGGGGAGAAGACATATGACATCGGTCAATACATATGAGGTATACATTGGATCGATATAAAAAGGCTGGACGTTTCAAAATGGGGGCTTTCAGGTCATAGATGAATTCAAAGATTTCCTGATTGGCAATTGGTTGAAGGAGTTCAGCTTAAGAGAAGGAGGACTGTGGAAGCCAAGGTTCTCGCTGTGTAGATGGAGCCTTCAGGTAAGAGGTTCAGATAAAAGGCTTCAGATAAAATAGATGGTAAATGTATTTTGTTAGGCTTTAAAAGATGTTAGACTTTTAGTTAAATCTCTCCTGTATCGGGAGAAAACCTGGAAAGGTAAGGATATTCTTTACAGACTGTAAATTTTCTCCACAGAAGAGAGCTTTGCAGCACCATTTCCCAGTAATGTTAATGTTAATGCTAGTCAGTTGTACCTGAACTCCAAAAGGAGGAGAGTATAATGAGACATGCCAAACTTCTTTCCTCCTGTCATGACCTGAACTGATTTCTCAGGTTTCTTTGAGTACTCTTGGCTGGAACGGGGTTCCATTCAGTTGGTTGGGAGGCTTAGAATTTTTGGTTTACCAAGTGGTAACAGGTTAAAGTTACAAAGATCAGTATGAACTCATGTTTAACCTGTGGGCGCTATAGGCTCTTGGCCCCCTAAAAGTTCACTAAAGAGTCACTGACGTGGGGTAGATTGATTTAATAGGAGAAAAAATATCAAATTTACTTAACTTGTATACTCAGGAGCCTTCATAATGAAAACTCAACTTCCCAATGAGTTACAGAAATGCATATATCATTTTGAAGTTACAGAAGGAATAAGGTCTTAGGTTCTGGTAAAATGGGTTATGGAAGGAGGAAAAGAGGCTTGGCTAGCAAAGATGACCATGTTATGTGGATGAAGACTCCCTCAAAGAGAATAGGTGGTATATGTTTCTTTTCAGACTTTTAAAGGTATCAGACTCTCAATTTCTCCTGGATCTGTGGAAAGTCATAGTAAAAAGAGGGTTCGTGGCTGCATTAGAGATTTTCTACAGATTCAAATTTTCCCCAGTTAAGACAGCTTTGCAAGACCACTTCTGCCTGCTAGCCAAGCACCAGCCATTTTGAAATGTTATAGAAATACCTTTTGGGGTAAAATATTCTAATTTTCTCCAAACTTAATACAGATACAGATGGTTACATATACTGTGTGTGTGTGTATGTGTGTATATATATATATAAACATGTTAGTATACATATATATATTCCCTTGCTTTATCAATAGAGGGAACTTAGATAAAATGGCACCTCAATAAAAATAAACACACTTGATGCCCGTATCTTGGCTTCTAATACAGTTTTTCAGTAAAGGGATCCAAAGATCATTAGATAAATGGCTGATTCTGGCATTGGGGCAGGAAATACACAAGATGAATATTGAGTATTTTATAGTGCCAGAAAGTAAGAAAGTCTTCAAGGAGAAAATAACAATCCATGATAATGATAATTTTTCAAAAGGACACAGAAGATAAATTATGGATCTCCCAATAGAAAAGCTAGAGCAATTTGAACAACAAAATTAGAAAGTAGTATTGGATATAACCCAAAGTATAAAATACTTATCCATGAGTCCATATTGCTATAAATAAGTGCTTGGGTGGGTAAAAAAGAAAAGAAAAAAGACAAATTTTTCATGCAAGAGAATTCCAAATAATTTGTTAAGATACTGTATTCTCCAGAAAATGGAGCCTAACTTCCCCCTCCTCAGTGTGGGCTGTGGTAGTGACATTCTTCCAAAGAGTACAAGACAGAGGGGAGGAAAAAGAAAGTGACTTTACAATGAATAAAACTGACAAACACTATCTCAAGCTAAGCAATCAAGGTTCACATCAATATCAATAAGCCATGTTGATATGTACTCTAGATATAATGTGATGAAAATGGAACTTTACCTCTGTGTTCTTTCTCACGATAAACCACCACCCTCATCTAATAATGAGAGGAGAATCAGACAAATACCAAGAGAAGGACATTCTACACAGTACCTACCAGTATTTTCTCAAAATTTTCAAGTTTATTTAGAACAAAGAAAGTCTGGAAACTGTCACAATTTAGAGAAATCTAAAGAGACATGAAAAGTAAATGTATTAATAATGTGATGTCTTGGATGGGGTCCTGGAGTAGAAGAAAGGCATTAGGTAAAAACAAAGGAAATACAAATAAAAGACATTTTAGTTAACAATAAAGTACCAATACTGATGTATTAATTGTAAGACACACACCATACTAAAGTAAGATGTTAAAATAGGAGAAACTGGGTACAGGGAATATGAAAACTGTCTGTACTACCTTTTCAATTTTTCTGTTGTTTAATCAAGTTTAGCCTAAAGTTGTTCCTTATATATTTTAAGTTCAGCCTAAAGGTTTCTCTGTACATAGTGAACTATAACCTAAATAAAGATGTAAACAGACTACAACCTACTCTTGTGCCAATCACTGAGGCTGGCCAATCAAAGGGGGCTAACTGTCCAAATCCTGTTGAAATAAGGCGTGCCACGCTGTAACCAATCTGGCTGTTTCTGTATCTCACTTCCATTTTCTGCACAGCACTTTCCTTTTTCTGTCCATAACCCTTCCACTACAGGACTACATTGGAGCCCGACTCTGGCTCTGGAGTCTGCCTGATTTACAAATCGTTCTTTGCTCAATTAAATACTGTTAAATTTAATTGGCTAAGGTTTTCTTTTAACATTGCAAACCTTAAATTCTTTTTTTGAAAAAAAAAGTCTATAAGAGTGAAATGTAGTCAATTTGCACAGAAATGCAAAATGTCAAACATTCAAATATTCCAATATCAAGCAGTTTGTTGTAATTTATGACAGAGGTTTTAAAAAGTGTATTCACAATTGATTGCGAGAGGTAGAATACATTATTAGAAATGTTTCCAGATTCAAGGTTTTTTTTTTAATATCAAAACATAAAGAAGAAACCCTTTTAAAAAGCAGGTTTTGGCCAGGAGTGATGGAGCATGCCTTTAATCCCAGCACTTTGGGAAGCTGACGTGGGAGGGCTTCTTGAGCCTGGAAGTTTGAGACCAACCTGGGAAACAGCAAAACCTGGTCTCTATTAAAAACATGCAAAAATCATCCAGGTGTGGTGGTGTGTACCTGTAGTCCCAGCTACTTGGGAGGCTGAAGTGGGAGGATGGCTTGAGCACAGGAGGTGAAAGTTGCAGTGAGCTGTGATTGTGACACTGCACTCCAGCCTGGACAACACAGCAAGCTCCTCTCTCTCTCAAAAAAAAAAAAAAAAAAAAAAAAAGTTTGTGAATCCTGTGCTTTTGAGAGAGAGAAATGAAGATGACCAAGAATAGTTTGTTAAAATAGTTAGTATATGTGTGTTTAAATATAGATATATGAAAAGATAAATAAAATAAACCTTTTTTATAATTCAGTTTTTAATTTCCTAATTTGCATTAAAGCCATGCTTGGTATTTACCTGTCTTGCCTAAGAGTTTGGAGTTCCCATGCTCACCACTAGAAGGTTCCAGAAATGACATGTCGAGAAAGTCTATGTAATTATAAAGCTTTTTTGTTGGTGGTGGTGTTGCATTTCCTTGCCTTGCAAGGAGAATTAGAGAAGTTGATGTAGATTCTGCTACTTACCAGCAGCTCACTCCTCATCAACAGTTTCATAGCTGCTAAAAGAGAAAATAGCTTGTACTCTGCTACCCAATAGGCTTGCTCTGAGGATAAAATGAGTGTATGTATGTATGTGTATGCATAATGTATTTATATGTATTAACATAAATGTGTGTGTATACATCATGTGCAACAAGAACTGACTCCATCTTGAAAGCTCTCTATTTTCTTGAATCTCTAATCTAGTTAGAATGACCTAGATACAGCTTCAACATTATTCAAAGTATTATTCAAATCATAGCATACTTAGAAAATAGTGCAGAGCTAATAGCCAAGGCTCTTTAGAATCAATGTACAAAGCTCCATTTTCTTATGGGCCCTAGGGCCGGAAAACCCTAGGCCATGCCCAAGTGTAGCTAAACAGCATCTGGGCACAATTGTGAGCCAGTCTGAGGCTGCCAGGATGCTGAAGCATGCTGGATAGAAGACTGCATCCTTGAACACCTTGAATTTCTCCCCCTCAGACGTTTTATGAATCCATTCCCTTTGCCTAGAATGCTTCTCTCTACTCATGAGTTACAAATGTAATATCCATTGCTAAACTCCAATTTTTATTCTTTTGTGTTTCTTCCTAAATACTTAACCAAATATACTTATTTATTTTCTAGATTTCCACAGTACTGGCAAAGATCTCACTAATTAGCCCTCATATATTGACTTCAGTTTTCATTTTTCTTCTTTGTAAGTACATAGTTTTAATTCTCCTAACTAAGCAAATCTCATAGAAGGAAGAACAGTTTGTGTTTATGCATCTTTAGTGGTTTGCATGGCTTATTTTATAACAGACATGAAAAGTTTTTGGAGAAGTTTATTTTAAACGTAACCTCACTATCTTAAACTTGTAGCTGTGTGTGAAGGATATTTCTATGAATCCAGGCATCATTACCTAAAAACAGAAATCTATAACCTAGGAATTGCATATGTGGACAGCAACTCTGCCTTCCACACTTGCTCCAGTAAATATTGTAACAGGATGTGTTTTTAAAATCTCTGCCTGCTAAAATCTTATAGTGTAGAAGAGTGATCAAAAGTCTTCACGGTATGACTTTTATCAGAATATGTAATTTTGATTTTCTGGATGAGAGAGGAATCATATACCATCATATGTCACAAATTGTGTTAATGTATAAACTCAGATAGAAGAAAAAGAGATATTTTACTTGTTGCCCAGAGTCCCCAAAATCTGACAAATGAAGGACATGGCACGTTTACAGATTAAAGTTCTGACAAAATGGAAGGAGCAATATGGGACGTATTTAGAGCACATGTTTATACTTCCATCTATGTTCAAGAAAAAAAAAAAAGAGAGAGAAAAAAGTAGGGCAAAGCCATGGCATTCAGGAACCGGAATGTGGAAATCAGCCTTCAATTAGAATGACTATATGAGACTTTTTTGTTGAAGTACACAAAAAAAATCATATTTGCATTTGCAGCATGAAATGTTATTGAAACGAAACCAGATGTTACATTCATATTCAAAGCTGTGAAGTTTTCCTAGCAGTGACAGTGCATTAGCAAACAAAGTAAAATAAACAGTATGATAATGTGGGAATGTTCAGCTTGCTGCCAACAAAGGTGAAACATAATCTCAAAGAAAATCACCCAGAATAAGAAAACCAGGGAGGACTTTTATTGATATTTAACTGAGGAAATCTAGATAGATTGAATATAGGTATGGCTCCAAGGAGAATTTTCCCTAAATTCAATCCAACCAAGATAATCTAAGTCATGTTTTATTTCGTTTTCTGACGTGAATGTTCAGTGAAAAAGGCCACCTTTTTCAGTGGCCTGAAACTTTAACTTAGCCCTTAAGAACAAGTAAAATTATAAAAAATGCATTTCATAAGCAGAGTTCAAAACATTAAAATACTTTGTTCATATACTGTACCTTATTGTTTACTAATATGCTATCTGAATATACCTGGGGCAGGAGTCCAGTGGGGAAGATATGGACTTTGGGGTCAGTTCTTAGTCCAAATCATAGTCTAAAATGTGTAGTAAAGTAAAACCAAGTTTCAGTGGCGTTCTTATCCTTAAAATGGAAATAGAATTATGTTATAGAGGCCGGGCACGGTGGCTCATGCCTGTAATCCCAGCACTTTGAGAGGCCGAGACAGGTGGATCATCTGAGGTCGGGAGTTCGAGACCAGCCTAACCAACATGGCAAAAACCCGTCTCTACTAAAAATACAAAAATTAGCTGGGCATGGTGGCAAGTGCCTATAATCCCAGCTACTCAGGAGGCTGAGGCAGGTGAATTGCTTGAACCCAGGAGGCAGAGGTTGCAGCGAGCCGAGATCGCGCCATTGCACTCCAGTCTGGGCAACAAGAGCAAAACTCCATCTCAAAAAAAAAAAAAAAAGTAGTTTATAGAGTAGAATGAAAGTGTCTGAAAATGATGCCACATATAAAGAATGTCAAGCCAGATGCCTGGCACCCAAATGATGCTAAATGCTGATATTTTTATTATTGTTTTCAGTAAAAAATTAGAGCCAAAGAAAAAAATTGCAAGAGAAGTAACTTAGGAGGCAAAGAGATGTAAACACACAAAACCTTTTCACTATCCAGCAAGTTTCTGTGAGGGGTCCATGGTACCCTACTGGGAATGTCTCCTAAGGAACAAGGGCCCAAAACTGGATTATGGTGTTTTGTAATCTGATGCCCTATTTTGTGTGTGCTGTATTTGGAAATATTGAGTGGTATTGCGCCACAAGATTAGACATTTATTAAACCAGTACTTTAATATTTAAGTTAAAATAAATCACCCTTATACATAAGGTTGGTACATAAATCTGGGGGAGCTTAGTGAGAAGCAAAGCTAAGGGAATTGTTATGCTCTACGCAGAATTCCTGTCTACTCCTGTGGCTTAGTTATGGTGTCAGCCTTTTCATGCCTGGCTCTTACTCCTGCCACTGTTAGCTAAAGTTGTTTCTTAACAAACTCTTCACTCTTTCATTCACATAGGCATTTATCTGGCATTCTCCTCCCTCAGTTCAAGTGATATGTAAGGGATTTATTTAAAATCGCTATTTTAATGATCCACACCAAGAATATGACGGTTAGGAAACTTCATGTAAATAATAACATACTGCAACAATATGGAAGGTCTAAAATGTCATATGCATAAAAATGACAATTTGCTAATAGGTAATATTTATTGGGTACTATGTGCTAGGCCCTATTCTAAGTGCTATATTTGTATTAAAATATTTTGTTCTTATAACAACCACATAAAGTAGGTATCTCACTTATTTCTATTCTGTAGCTACAGCATAGAGAAGGTAATGTAAGTGCTATTTACTGAATTGTGTCACCCGAAAATTTAAATACTGAAGCTCTAAACCTCAGTACGACTGTATTTGCAGGTAGGAAATAAGGCCTCTAAAGAGGTGGCTGTCTGCAAGCCAGGAAGAGAGGACTCACCAGAAACTGAATTTGCTGGCACCTTGATTCTGGACTTTTCAGCCTTCAGAAGTATGAGAAAATAAATTTATGTTGTTTAAGCAACCCATTCTAGGGTATTCTGTTATGGCAGTCCAAGCTGGCTAACACAGTAAATGAAACCCAGGGAGTGTGACTGCAGAACCTCATGTCTTAACCACTGTGTGGTGCTCCAGTCATAGCATAACCCTTCAAAACACCATGGTAGAGAGTGTAAATCACAAATCTTCCTTCAATTTTTTTCACCTTTCTTAGATGCCTTTTAACTTAAGTAGGATCGTATAACTAGTTTTGGCAAATTGCCAGTCAGCAGAAATATGAGACCTTACCTCCAGGCTGAAGTATGGAAGAAGCTGGCACATCATCCTTCAGCAACATCTTACCAGTCCCATCAACTGTGAGGGCTACATGTTCCACATGGTGTGGCCACAAGAAAGCAGGCCTCTGCATCAGGGTCTTGAGTGGCTATGGTGGAGCTTAGACATGTTCCTTCCTATACACAGGGCATATTAGACAGGAGATACAAAGGAGAGAGAAAATGTTGAAAAGTTTTTACCTCAGCATATCCTAGCTTATCCTAAATAAAACACAGTACACTCTCAAAATTGATAAATTTTTCTAATAAAACAGCATGAGTTTTGTTTTATCTTTCTGTCTACCTATCAGCCAAGTGTATATCTACAAAACAGAATACACATTGCAAATATTCACAGATGATTATCTGACCATAATAAAATAAAATAAAATAAATACATGAATTCAAAAGGAGAATTTCACTGGCTCAGAAAGAAAATCTATTCCAAAACTAAAAACCAAAACTGAAAAATTTAATCTTCATCACGTTGCCTGTTAAAGTAAAAACAAATTAAATATAGGACTCTAGCCTAGAATATAAATAGTCTATTCTGGATCTGTTTTCCAGATCTCTAATATTTTCTCATATATTTTTTATCCATATTGTAAAAATGTTCCTACATTTATATATTAAAATACTAATTTGATCTGATACATATTTACTTTCAATCTGTTATTTCATCCTTTTATTGATTTAAAAATTGTATATTTTGATATAAAATTTGTATGTATTTTGTAAATTTTAGGAACTGCAATTTTTGCTTTTTGAATCAATCAGTACTTACTTTTCTTTACAGAGTATCATTGCATTTTGTGAATATAATACTCTGTAAATTTTCTGATGATACTAATTAGAAATATTTAAAATTCCATTGAGCTTATGGGAATTTCTTGTATCCTCCAGTGTCAGGTGATATTTTGTTCATTTTGGTCCTTCTCTTTTTTTTTTTTTTTTTTGAGACGGAGCCTTGCTCTGTCGCACAGGCTGGAATGCAGTGTCCAGCCTCCCGGGCTCACACCATTCTCCTGCCTCAGCCTCCCGAGTAGCTGGGATTACAGGCCCCGCCACCACGCCTGGCTAGTTTTTTGTATTTTTAGTAGAGACGGGGTTTTACTGTGTTAGCCAGGATGGTCTCCATCTCCTGACGTCATGATCCTCCCTCCTCGGCCTCCCAAAGTGTTGGGATTACAGGCATGAGCCACCGCGCCTGGCCGGTCCTTCTCTTTTATTGATGCTTTTCTTTAATATCAATTGATCCTTGATGAGTTTCTTCATTAATCACACATTATTTAATTTCTATCATCTAGAAATTTGTTATTTTCCGTTGCAGTCTTCCATAGATATCTTTTTGTGTTTTTGACACAGTTGTGTATGTGGTTTTTTGTTTTGTTTTGTTTTTTGTTTTTTTCACATTAACTTTTTTGTGATCCAGTGTGATTCTACGAGAGAGCATTAAACTTGTATGTTCACTTAACCATGTTGATCTGGAGTTCTGCTTTCAACTCCTTTAGGGTAAAATGAATCCTGCTTTGTATCACAGATTTATCCTCAATTGATTGGTGATTCCAGCCCTTTGGTCCAGCCCACAAACCTGGATCACTCAGTCATCATCTTTATCCACTAACAGCTGGACTCTAATAAAAAGAAAGCTCTTACTTGCCCGGTTTATTGCTTCCAAATGTACCAAGATACATCCCTCTCTGACATTATTGCCTATACATTTGCCTGTAGAACTGAATAAATGCCTAAACAATTAGTGCTAAATGGCAGCAACTAGAGTTTACATTGAAACTGTTTTATTATCCTTCATTGTGTATAATTCATTGAGAAAAATGACACCTGGATGGTGCCCTTTTCTAGTTTTATAAATATTCATTTCTTCCTAGGAATATAAAAAATGTTGAAATGAAAGTTTCAGGTTTTCCTGGGGAAAAGAAGGAATGACAATTTTCGATTACTGTGCTGCTTATCACAAAAGTAGTTTCATTTGCCTGATGACTTCATTGATTGGTGTCAGGATAATGCCAAGTAGAGTGTTTTCCTAGCTTAATGCCACCCACAGAGCGAGACAAAATATTACTTTTCACATGCATTATGAAAATAGTAGCTATTAATTGTGCTGCTCAACCGCAAGCTGATCAAGCTGCAGAAAACAACAAATGTGGCATTTACGATTTAGGAAGCCACTTTTCTCAAATTTCCAGGCATGAATTTGCAGCTTAAATATTGGACCTGAGAATATTTACCAAATTCCTTTAAGTCTCCTGATCTACTGAATATTTACTTATTGTTATATCAATCAAGTAAAATTCTAAGGAGGTTTGAGACTGAGATTTATTATGGCACTATAACTCCATGCTCTGTTTTTCTACTACAGTTTAATGTTTTAAAAGTTTAAATAAGAATTGGTATTTACTGTTAACAATGACCATACCTATTTATCAACCATTTTCGTCAACACGTAAGTACCAGTGCTTATGCCAAATCAGGCACTGTTTTAGGCACCATGGAGTATAAAAATGGTAATTTTAGAATTGTGTGCTTAAGTTTTAAATCAAGACTGGAATTTAAGATGCAAAAAGTACAATGGTAAAATTTTCTAGAAAAGTAGACTGGAACTAGATTATGAAGACCTTGAATGCAAGGTTGAGGAATGTAGATGTAGAAGGAGTCACTGCAGAAATTCCCCAGGAAAGTGGCACAGCATGTCTATTCTTTAGAAATGTCATTGTGGTCACAATGCAAATGATTGCTTATGTGTGAGAGGGGCCTAGTTCAAGAGGAGCAGACATATAGAATGTGCAGGACTGCATCGAAAGTATAGAGTGCGTAGTGACTGTGAGGATGAAGAGCAGAAAGTACAATCACTAGCATAGAGGCAATGCAGGGTTCCCTTACATGGCAATAATGGCATCATTATTGTTATTAATTACCAGTAATAGTTGTCTCCTATAGCTAGAACAGGACCTCTTGAGTCATTTAGATGGTCCTGATAGCACGATCATAAATGATCTGGGAGATGACTCAAGCAGTCTGTGGTCCAACCCAAGGTCCTGCATTCTTTATCTTCTTGAAGCTATAATGTGTAAGAGTGACCTGAGGGAGGGTGGGAGAGCAACCAAGTTGGTCCCCAGATGTCATGAAAGGCATGTGTTAGATACCACCTCTCCAAGCCTTTCAAATATCATGATCTTTCATCTTCATACCACATTTCTTTCCAAGGTCAGGAGGGGTCAGTGTGGTAACTCACCATGTGAGACAGACTGAGCCTGAGATCTAGAAAGTGACTGGCCATTGATCATCTAACATATCATTGGAGGTGGATGAATCCAACAAGCAATGTAGTTTTTGCAACTGATTATTGACCTGAAACAGGAAGAGATGAATAAATTTTTATTTAAAATCATGGCAGTTTATTTGACCTGTCTCTTGAGAAGTCATTTACATTGGAATTCAACCATCAAACTTCTCAGCTGACACCCTTCAATAATAAGAGGTAGTGTGACATACGACAGATGAAAAGAGATTAATATAGTGGTTATCTTAATAAGAGCTCCTACAAATAATTAGTGTGGTAGTAAAAGCATGTATTTGTAGATCTAAGTTTAAATTTTGGATCTGCTATTATAAGTCAGATGACCTTAGCAAGTTACTGTACCTTTCTAACCTCAGTTTCTTTACATTCTGTCTGTAAGATATGAATGCCAACATCATATAATTGATTTTATATTAAAATTAAATACTATAAACTTTTATATTAAAATGAAATACTATTGCAAAGTCATTTTATGGGACTCTATTTTCCACTTTTATGTGGAACTGCATTGTATGAAACAGAGCAAAGTAAAACTTAGTATCTATTTTGTAAGTTCAGCTGTATGGCATTTTTTTCTTATAATTAAATAAATTATTAAGGACAAATCTTAACCCATATAGTCTCTAATATATTAACATTTAGTGTACTAAATAGTCCATTTTATGGTATGTGCTTTTTATTGACTTTTTAGAAAATAAAGTATTTATAAATAAATAACATAAAATTCCAATAAAATGTTTACAGAATCAGAGAAGTATTCCGGAGGAATTCCAATCTTTTCTAGAATACAATTTTTTAAAAAATCAAACAAGAATGTAATGTAATACCTACACTTCTCATTTTGCAAATGAGAAACACCCTGAGAAAGATTAAATGACTTGCTCACATGAACAGAACACATCAGGTCAGTGGCAAAGCTGCAACTTGTTCTCCTTTGTTCTTGGGAACAGACAGAGCTAGGGAACAGGATACTCTTTTTTTTTTTTTTTTTTGTTTTTTTTTTTTTTTTTTTTTTTAATGTAGGGTCTGGTTGGTTTACCCAGGCTGGAGTGCAGGAGTGTGATCTCAGTTTACTGCAATCTCCAACTCCTGGGCTCAAGTGATCCTCCCACCTTAGCCTCCTAAGTAGCTGGGACTACAGGCACACACCACCAAGCCCAGCTTACTTTAGTAGTTTTTGTAGAGACAGGGTTTCACCATGTTGCCCAGGCTGGTCTGGAATTCCTGGGCTCAGGCAATCTGCCCTCCTTGGCTTCCCAAAGTGCTGGGATTACAGGTGTGAGCCACTGAACCTAGCCATGAACAGAATACTCTTCTGATCACTAAGACAAACTCCAGGCAGAACCTCCTCTCTGTGTTCAGCTTTGCTATCAAGACTACTCAGTTGTCTTCATTCCGTCTTTCTTAGTAAAGCTATGGGGAAAATCGTGAATGATGTGAGCAAAACTCATAAATACAGATATTCCTGAAGGGCAAGGTTTTCAACAGCTTTGTTCACTATTCAGTGTCCAATGTCTAAGACAGCTCCACTCATTATGGTTTTCTTGTATCTATGGAATACATTCCATACCATGATTGGGACTAGTGAGTGGGCATGACTTCTGTAAAAATAATAAAAATAAAGATAATGATATTAATTAATAAAGATTTACTGTATCACAGGCAATATCCTAAGCATTTTATATATAATAAAATATTTCATCATCTCAGTAGAGTTACCAGGTAGGTGTTTTCATCTGCATTTTACAGATAGGAAATTTAAGGAATGCACAGTTTGAATCGTTTTTCAAAGTTTCAAAGCGAATGAATGGCAGAGCCAGTATTCAAACTAGAGAGTCTGGTGCTAGAGTTTGCACTCCAAACCACTCGAAAATGACTATGAGATAAGGTCTGCAGTTCATTTTATTTCTGTGAGTTTATTGTTGCTTCAGAATGATATTATGTTTGAAATTATGTATGGACACCATATCCAGAGGGGAGAGGTGCCAGTCCCTAGAGGAAACATGGCGAACAAGTCAGAACTGGTACTGGATCTGGGCCAGGGATGACCTAAAGTGTCTGATTATCTGCCCATGGTGGTTTTAACTGTATTACCACAGATTATTTGGTACTTTTCCCTTGAAGAGGTTGAGCCTTACTGTCCTCAGTTTGAGTGTCGGCTGGACTTGGTGACTCACTTCTAGTGAATAGAATGCAGCACATCTGCTGTCGTCACCTGTGAGCGTAACCTACAGAACGACATGGCTTATGTCTTGGATACCATCTCTGTCCTGATCGCTTCCTCTGAAGAAATAAAGCTGCCATTTTGTGAACGGCACTATGGAGAGGCCTACATGGCAAGAAACTGAGGTATTCAACCAGAGCCAGTTGAGGAGCTGAAGCCTGCCTGTGACCACTTGAGTGAGCTTGAAACTCATCCTCCAGTTCTGAATAACTGCAAGCCTGGCCAAGAGCTTGACTATAACCTTGTGAGAGACCCTGAGCCAGAACCATCCATCTAGGCTACTCTTGGACTTCTCCTGCCCTAGAGGAAGAAAGAGATAATAAATGTCTTAAAATGCTATGTTTTGGATAAATTTTTGCACATCTGTAGATAAGTAATATACTGACCTCAGTTATCCAGAGAAGGAACTATAGAACAAGAGTTGACATAAGGCAATGTTCTTTCTGATTTTTAACCTTTAATCTTCTTGATATATTTAGTCTATATCATAAAGTATGAACATTCACTTCTTAGAAGGGGGCTTTATCAAGCTGAGTTATGTAAACACCTGCTGTGGGGGTCTTTAGCCATGCCCCATACAGAGCTTGAGATGGGCACCTAATAAGCACTTTTCCACCCCATTTTCTTTATTTATTGAAAACTCAGAGGCCCAAACCATGCCCATCTTAGTAATTATTTTTCTATTGTGCCATTAATAAAAGAAAAAGTATTTGCTGGTCTGGCAGAAGACTAATTCATAGGGGGAAAATAAATAAACAAATTAGAGCTGGTAATTCTATTGTGATAAAATGCCTTAATGCTAAAATTACATTGTAAAGTTGGATCATATAATTTCTGGGGAAGGCTTTTTAATGTACGTTGCACATTAAAATGCATTTGTATGTGCATTTTAATTTGATGAACGGTGATACCTTCCCATTCAAAATGCCAAGTAGTAGTTGACAAAGAGTTCAATAGGGACTGAAACAAACAAAAGGAAAATATCTGTGTAAATATTTTGATCCCCTATCAGATCATACTAAGGTCATACTTGGAGGAAATTATTGTTAAAGTACAAAAATTAGTATTTCATGCAAAACCAGACGCCAGGCCTTATGCATTCTGTATATGTAGTCATAGTCAATATTTTTCTCTAATTTTAAGAAAAACAGCCTTCCAAAGCATACTGGAAATTTTAGATCCTAGCTGATGATAGCAGAAAAAAAATGTATTTTCTTTTCTATGTTTCATTTGCCTGTGATGATAGTAACTTGAACTAGAATGATAGTTATGAAGGCTGTGAAAAGTAAAAAGTCACTGGGACCAGGATATTTTTGTAAATAGAGTTGAGAGGCTTGTGGGTCAGAGGTGGGGTGTGAGACAGATAGAGTGATAAACCATGATCAAAATCAAGGTTTGTCCTGAGGAATGGGACAATCAGTACTCTTAGTAACTGTAAGTGAGAACACTAGCAGGTTAACAGACAGGTGGTAGTGATGGGCAGTGATTCGGGAGTTTCATTAAGCTAGCATTGCTTATGTACACCTAAGTCTAGATGTCAGGTAGGTAGTTGTATTTAGGAATCTATGTTTTAAGAAAGAAGTTGGAATTGAAGACATAAATTTGGGTATTATTAGATTGTAGATGTGATAGCCTCCAGAATGGTCTCAAATGTTTCCTGCTTACTTGTATTCACAGCCTTGTTTGGTCCTCTCATTCATTTTCTTGAGTTGGTACATGTGACTAATAGAAAATGTCAAGAGAGATGCCATGCCACTTCCAAGATTAGGTTATTGTATCGTCAGGGTTCTCAAGAGAAACAGAGTCAAAAATATGTATGCGTGTGCACACACATGTGTGAGCATACAGAAAGAGAGAGATATTTATTTTAAGGAATTGGCTTATGCAATTATGGAGACTGGAAAGTCCTAGATCTGCAGTGTAGGCCATCAGTATGGAGACCCAGAAAGAACCATGTCCAAAAGCCATTTGTTGGTAAAATTTGTTCTTGTTCAGGGCAGGTCTGTCTTTTTGTTGTCTTCACGTCTTCAACTTATTGGATGAGATCAACTCATATAATAGAGGGCAGTTTTCTTTACTCAGAGTTCATAGATTAAAATGTTAATCTTATCCAAAAACACTCTTACATAAAAATCCAGAAAAACAGTTGGCCAAATATCTGGACATTGTGGTCCAGCTAAGCTGACATATAAAGCTATCTATGTCAATTTTAGAAGACATATGGCTTCATTCTTGCTGTTTCTTGGAATATTTATTTTGGGAGAAGACTGCTCGCATGTCATGGGGATACTCAGGCAGCCCTGTGGAGAGGTGCCTGTGGTAAGGAACAGTTTTCTGCCACATAACTGAGTCATCTTGGAAGCAAGTCCTTCATACCAGTCCAGCCTTCAGGTGATCTCAGCTGTAGTCAAGAGTTTGATTATAACCACATGAGAGAGCCAGAATAAATTCACTCAGCTAATCTGTTCCTGGATTCCTAACCCTCAGATAAGGCGTAATACATACATTGTTTATTATGTTTAAGGTGCTAAATATTGGGCAATTTGTTATTTAGCAATAGAAAACTAAAGCAATGTATTTAAAGTCATTGGTCTGGGGTGACCTTCTAGAGCATAAATGAATACAGAGAAGCGTGGTGTCAGTAAACTTACAGCCATGGCCTGCCTGCGTTTAAGTATGAAGAGTTGGGGGAAGAGAAGATACAGCTGTAAGGCTTTGGCAAATTACTGGCATTTAGTTTCCCAGTCCATCAACTAGAGATAAGAGCAGCCTACACTGATATGGGTGAAAATTAATGAAGTTGCATCAGTAATGTATATAATATGGTGTCTGCAACATAATAGAGTCTCAATTGGTGTTATTTTTCCTCTTCCTTATTCCCTACTTGCAGTAGTTCTAGGTTTTCATTCTCATTGACAAGACAGAATCTCAGATGCTTGCATACGCATTATGAAGTGTAAAAAATTTTCAGAATATTTTAAAACTAGGTTTATCATATTTTTAAAGACATATTCCTTTCTCTTCAAATTAGTGCATTGCGAAATCATTTTTCTAGGGTCAGTAAAATCATTTTATCAAAATATGCACCTATGTCTTTAGAATTACAGTAAGTCTGCACTTAACATCATTCATAGGTTCTTGGAAAATGCAAGTTTAAGCAAAATGACTATAGCAGATTCTCTAATATTGTTTCATTCAATATTGTTTTTTGTTATAATTTTGATGAGAAATAAATTGGTTCCATTATACATCGTTTAGCCACAGATGTAGGATCCAAGAATGTCTGAACAATGCTAGGTGGGGATTTACTGTATATGCAAGAAATATTTGTGAGGAATGGCATAGTAGGGGCTTACAGAATAACTTAAGTTTTACTTTTAGTGTTTTTCATGTTTTTCAAAAATTATTTTATATATCTGAAAGTTGTGAAAATTTTTTCAATAGTGCATTTTTTTCTGAATATAATATCCTGGGGATATTTTTAAATAATGAGAAGTTAGAAAGTATCTATTCAAAGCCGATGAGTATAAAATATATTTTCCTCAGAAATTATTTAATGTCACATTTAGAAATACTATGTAGCTGAAATTTGAGATTAGTAGTCGAGCATTTGACAATATTCTTCCTTACTTGACAGTCAAATGCTTTGGAAAAGACTTAACAATCTCTCATTTCATAGCACACTGGAAAAATTAGGCTATTATTGATGGATGCAGAACACAGGAAAATTATTTATTTTGTTTGACTCCCTTAGAATTTTGGAATGAAGATTCTACAAAACTGTTTATTACATTGTTGTGAAATAAACATACTGACCAGATCAAAAATTCCATTTTAGACTATGCTGCTTGAATTTCCAAAATTGTAGTTTCAAAATACATTTTTAAATATATTTTTATGTAAGCCTGCATAGAAAAGGAAATGTAACTTTGTCAGGGTACTTATCTTGTATTAGTCTGTTCCTACACTGCTATAAAGATACTGCCTGAGACTGGGTAATTTATAAAGAAAAGAAGTTTAATTGATTCACTGTTCTGCATGGCTGGGGAGACCTCAGGAAACTTGCAATCATGATGGAAAGCGAAGGGGAAGCAAGGACCTTCTTTACATGGAGACAGGAGAGAGAAGAGGAAGGAGGAACTGTCAAACACTTACAAGACCATCAGATCTTGTGAGAACTCATTCACTATCATGAGAACAGCATGGCGGAAATTGCCCCCAGGATCCAATCACCTCCCACCAGGTCCCTCCCTCAACACTTGGATATTGTGGCCATTACAGTTCTAGATGAGATTTGGGTGGAGACACAGAGCCAAACCATATCACATCCCAAGTTTTAAATTAGTACATGTCTGCTAAATGGGCATAGTGCATTTGCATAGATAAAATTTTTGTCTGTTGCCTTTTTAATTAATTCCGTTTGACTCTTTACTGGTACTTTGAGCATGTGGAAAATCTATTACAATTGTTCACTTTTTGCTTCCTAAAATGTAAGTTTAATTGCTAGAAATAAATGTTTAATGAGAGAAGATCGTGGGGATTTATTCAGTGGTTACTATGTGTCCTAGGTCTTGGAACCTGAACACACACTCGGAGATGAAGATTTATGCTCAATACATTTATAAAGATTTTCCACAAAATTACTTGTAAGAGGCAGGGAAGGAAGACTGGGCAGAGAATAGATTAAACTGAAGGAATGTAGCAGAGGGGTTCTAGAGCTGGATTAGACCTTCATATTTGTTCCACTACCCCTGAATTGAGGAGTCACTGGATACAGACTGCTCCCAAAGAGAGTAATGTAAGCCTGTACATCAGTGGAGTACTGGAACCTGTTTATACTGGCTCAAGAGAGCCAATTGTTAAATACCCCAAATTTTGCTATCTGGTTGTTAAACTATTGATACCTTAAAATAGGCCATGGTAGAAACATTTACATAAGGGCTTACTTTTGAACAGCCAGTTTAATCATCAAAATACTAGATGTATCCTTGGTCAAGGTGGTTTCCTTCAGCAAAAGGTAATGTCTAGAGTACTCAGCTGTGAGCCATTAGTAGGCAGCAGTCCCAGAAGCTAGAGGAATGAGTATCTCAGTCATGAAAGGAGAGATTAGGGCAGTGGAATATGACATACACTATCATCCACAACATGGGTCACTCGAGTTTGTGCAGTGAACGCATTCGTCTAAGAAAGGTTCTTCCAGAATCACTTTTCCTTGGGTAACTTAGAAAATGAAAATTTTTTAGCAGGCTTTGCTATACTTGTTCAGTTACCATAAACATTGGGTAAAGAATTACCAAAAGACTCCTAAATGGATCATCTGGGCACTGAATTTATTCATTCCTACTCCTGTCAGCCCTAGTACTTAGTGATGATCCAGGTGAATCACCCCAGGCCAAATGTTTACTTCTTTCTTTGTCTCTGGTCTCTTAGCACAAAGAACTTGAAATGAGCAAGAAAAAGCCTGAAAATAAAATTAAAGAAGATTCTATCTCTGGGCCCTGGCAGAAGTGTTACTCCTCTGCGAACAAGAATCTCTAGATCTCCAGAGTCTTAAGGTAGTAGAGAATGGAAGCACAAATTTCCTGGCTAGGTTATTGGGATTAACCGTAATTACAAGCTGCTACCATTTCTATCTCTGTAGTTTCTGGATGTATTTATTCCACCTACTAGATATTTTACATGCTACCATTTCCAAGCTGGTACTTGACCTGTTTCTTTAAGAGGCTATCCCTTGCTGCATTAGGACAGCAGCTTTGGGGTAGCATCATATGTAATATGACACCCATGATCATATGTCCACCAACACATCTCCTTTGGTAAAATTTAATCCCTTGGTCTGCTGTGTTGTTATAGACAATTCATTGTTGATGCAGATACCTCAAATATTCTGAATATTCTTAGAAGTGTGCTAGCCAAGGCCCTATGGGCAAGAAAGGAAAATTCATATGCAGAATATATGTTAATTCCAGTCAAGATGAACAGCTGCTTTCTAAGGTAGAAGAGATCAATGTAGTAAGATTGCCATTTCTGGTGAATAACATCTTCTTGGGGTACATAGTGTTAGTTTGTGTTGTGGCAAGTTAGACCTTCAGCAGAAGCAGTAGCTAGATCAGTCTTAGTGAATAGAAATACATGCTTTAGGGACCATGTTCAGCTTCCATCTCTGACACCATGGCTACTGCATTTCTGAGTTCATCGTATTAGAAATGGGTGGTAGAACACAAAGGTTGACTGATGCCAAATAATGAGTTACTTGGACTACTGTGTATTTCAATATTCATTCTATTGTTCATACTTTCTGATATGCATTAATATATATCACAAAGTCTTCAAACTTTGTGACTACTTCTAATATGATTTGGCTCTGTGTCCCCACCCAAATCTTATGTTTAATTGTAATCCCCAATGCTGGGGGAGGGACCTGGTGGGAGGTGAATGGCTCACTGGGGCAGATTTCCCCCTTGCTGTTCTCATGCTAGTGAGTGAGTTCTCAAGAGATCTGGTTGTTTAAAAGTGTGTAACATGCCCCCTTCCCTCTCTCTCCCTCCTGCTGCCATGCAAAGACGTGCCTCCTTCCCCTTCAGCTTCCTCCATGATTGTGTTTCCTGATGCCTCCCCAACCACACTTCCTGTACCACCTGTGGAACAGTGGATCAATTAAGCTTCTTTTCTTTATAAATTACCCAGTTTCAGGTAGTTCTTTATAGCAGTGTAAGAACAGAGTAATACAAATTCCATTGGTTCATCCATATGTATCTTTTCCATATCCCTTTATCATTAATCTTTTAACTATTCTGCTTCTAGGCCCACAGAAAGCCAGCCAATCATTTGCCATTGCTTATTTGTCCATTTGCATTCTTATATTGTACTGCTTCTCCTTTCACACAAACTGGATTAGCCCTATGTCTGAAACTTAGCCTTTTCCTCCTCTATCAGCTAGTCAAAAGGAATCCCCCCATAGATGTGAATTGAGAGAAAGGTACCAACACAACATTAATAAATGATGTGGAAGTCTGGGCTATCTGCTCATGCAGCTATGCCACCGTACTTATGTTATACTTGGACTTACCACTTCTACATTACAATGAATTGTTGAAGTGGCCCAACCTATGATTTCATGAGTTTGAAAGACTGAAGCTATGGCCAGATGATCAAATAATGTCCATGGCCAGACCCTCTATCACAATGCAGCAGCAAATTAGTAGCAGCTTGTCAAATGGTGTCTAGTTTCCCACTGCAAGGCAGAAACTTCCATGGAAGTCTAACTATGATTTTCCTATTGAGGCATTTAATTAATGTGTCCCTCCAGAATATTTCTTGACAGAAGGTGGAAAAGTTAATATATAACTTAGGTCAAGACTGTAAGGTACACTATTTTCATCCCACATTGGTATGAATTACTTCTTACTCTTCATTCTCAAAAGGTTGGAAATTTAATGCATTTCCTGAATCAAGGGCTACATACCATGTGCCTGTGATTGTGTTAATCAGTTCTAGTAAAGACATCATGTTTGGCAAAGTAGTTGTAATTGGAGCTACTATTTAGTTATGTTTAGAGTAGTGCATCATTAACTGGAACAATCGATCTGATTTTTGTTAGTGCAAGACAGTGAATTGAATGGGACTATTATAGGGACCACAATTTGTACCACATTTAAATTACTAAAGTTGGAACCAATCTCTGCCTTTTAAGTATATAATATTGTTTCTTAAATCTTATTATTTTAATACAATTTAAAATTCACAGAAGAGTTGCATAAATGATAAGAATTTCCTATTACGAATCACCTATTTTACATGACTTTATTAATATCTTATGTAGCCATTTATCAAACTAATAAATTAACATTGGTATAACATTATTATGTAAACTGTAGATTTTATTTAGATTTCTCCAGAATGTTTAAATAATGTCCCTTTTGTTTGTTTCAGGGCTCAATCCGGCATTCCACGTTGCATTTAGGTATTATGTCAGCTTAGCTACAAAAATAAAGAAATAAGCAAATAGACAAATAAGCAAAAACTATTTTTAAAAAGAACAACTCTGGGGAGGTGGAGCAAGATGACAGAATAGAAAACTCTAGCCATCGTCCCCCCTAGCAAGGACACCAAGTTATCAACTATCTACACAGCAAAAACATCTTCGTAAGCACCAAAAATCAAGTAAACATTCCTAGTATCTCGTTTTAACTTCATATCACTGAAAAAGGCACTAAAGAGACAGGAAAAACAGTCCTGAATTGCCAACCACCACTCCTACCCCACTCACTGTCAGCTGTGCAGCAAGATACAGAGGGCATCTCTGGGCAATGGGGCCAGGGAGTACACAGCAATTGTGAGACATTGAACTCAGTGTTGTCCTGTTAGAGCAGGAAGGAAAACTGGATCAAATTCAGCTGATGCCCACCCACAGAGGGAGAATTTAAACCAGCCCTAGCCAGAGGGGAATCTTCCATACCAGCAATCCAAACTTGAGTGCCTGCAAACCTCGCCACCGAGAGCCAAAGTGCTCTCATCTCTAAGTAAACTTGAAAGACAGTCTAGGGTATAAGGACTGCAACTCTTAGGCACATCCTAGGGCTGAACTAGGCTCAGCGACAGTGGACTAATCGGGCATGCAGCATACTGAGACACCAGCTGGGGAAGCCAAGGGAGTGCTGGCATCACCCCCCAATAACCTCAGGATGTGCAGCTAATGGCTCCAAAAGAGAACTCTTCCTTCTGCTTGAAGAGGGAAGAGTGGGGAGAACTTTGTCTTGCGTCTTGGATACCCTCTCAGTCACATAAGGATAGGGCACTGGTCAGAGTTATGAAGCCCCTATTTCAGGCCCTAGCTCCCAGATGACATTTCTAGGCACACCCTGCGATAGAAAGGAATCTGCTTGCCTTGAAGGAAAGGACCCAATTCTGCTTACATTAATCACCTGCTAACTAAAGAGCCCTCAGACTCTGAATAATCAACAGCAATACCCAGGTATTACATCAAGAGCGTTGGTAAGCCTCTGAGACTTGCTGGCTTCATATGAGACTCAGCACATTATCAGCAGTGATGACCATAGGGCAAGACTCTTTCTGCCCGAGAAAAGCAGAAGGGAAAGTAAAGGGGACTTTGTCTTATACTTTAGGTATCAACATTGCCACAGTGTGGTAGAGCAACAAGCGGGCTCTTGGGGTCCCCAACTCCAGGACTTGACTCTTGGATGGCATTTTGAACCTGCCTTGGGCCAGAGGGGAGCCCACTGCCTTGACGGGTGAGTCCCAGGCCAGTCAGCATTCACCACAAACTGACTTAATAGATCTTAGGCCTTAAGGAAACATTGGTGATAATCTGGTAGTACTTCTCTTGGCCAGGGGTAGTGGTGGTGACAAGGTGAGGCCCTGTGCCTTTGATAAGGGTAGGGAAGAGTAGCAAGGACTGTATCTTGTGGTTTGAGTGCCAGCCCAGCCACAATACAATAGCATACCAAGTAGACATCTAAGGTTTTTGACTGTAGCCTCTGACTCCCAGACAGCACTTCTGAACCCACCCAGGGCCTGGAGCACCTCACCACCATAAAAGGAAGAACACAGTCCTGGTTGGCTTTGCCACCTGCTGATTGTGGAGCCTAAGGGCCCTGAGTGAACATAAGCAGTAGCCAGGGAGTGGTTATAGCAGGCCTTGGGTGAGACCCAGTGCTGTGCTGACTTCAGTTCTGACCCAGCAAAGCCATAGTGGTGATGGCTACAGGGGTGCTTGTCATTCCACCTCTAGCTTTAGGTGGCTCAGAATACAGAAAGACACTCTATGTGTTTGGGAGAAAATAAGGGAAGACAACAGGAGTCTCTGCCTGATAATCTAGAGAATTCTCTTGGATTTTATCCAAGACTATCAAGGCAGTAACTTTAGGAGTCTGCAAGAACCACTGCATTACTGGGTTTGGGGTGCCCCCTGAAGCAGAACCAGCATAGATAATAACACCCAGGTTATTTCAGTTATCTCAAAAGCCTTCCCAAGAAGCAGGCTGCAAATAAGGCTAGGCAGTGAAAACCAAAATAAATACTTAACTCTTCAATGCTCAGACACCAAAGAACATCTACTAGCATCAACATCATCCTGGAAAACACATCCTTACCAAATGAACTAAATAAGGCACAAGAAACAATTTCTGGAGAAACAGAGATATGTGACCTTTTTGACAGAGAATTTAAAATAGCTGCATTTAGGAAACTCGGAGAAATTCAAGATAACTTAGAGAAGGAATTCAGAATTCTAACAGACACATTTAGCAAACAAATTGACATAATTTAAAAGAATCAAGCAGAAATTCTGGAGCTTGAAAATGCAATTGGCATACTGAAGAATGCATCAGAGTCCTTTGATAGTAGAAATGACCAAGCAGAAGAGAGAATTAGTGAGCTTGAACACAGGCTATTTGAAAATACACAGTCAAAGCTGCAAGAGGTGGCTCAGACCTGTAATTCCAGCAACTTGGGAGTCTGAGGCAGGTGGATCAGGAGTTCACGACGAGCCTGGCCAACATGGTGAAACCTCATCTCTACTGAAAATACAAAAATTAGCTGGACAAGGTGACACATACTTGTAATTCCAGCTACTCCGGAGGATGAGGCATGATAATTGCTTGAAGTCAGGAGGCAGAGGTTGCAGTGAGCTGAGATCACACCACTGCACTCCAGCCTGGGCAACAGAATGAGACTCTATCAAAAGAAAAGAAAAGAAAAGAAAATAGTCAGAGGGGACAAAAAAGAATAGAAAACAATGAGAAAAACGAAACAAATAACATACAATGAAGCTCCAATACATCTGGCAGCAAACTTTTCAGGGGAGACCTTACAGGCCAGGAAAAAAATGGCATGACATATTTAAAATGCTGAAGGAAAATAAAAATGATAAAAGTTTCACTCTAGAATAGTATATCCAGTGAAAATATCCTTCAAATATGAAGGAGAAATAAAGACTTTCCCAGGCAAGCACAAGCTGACGGATTTCATGAAACTGGACCCTTCCTACAAGAAATGCTAAAGGGAGTACCTCAATCAGAAAGAAAAGGACATTAATGAGCAATACATAATCACTTGAAGGTACAAAACGTACTGGTAATAGTAAGCACACAGAAAAGCACAGAATATTATACCCTGTAACTGTGGTGTGTAAGTTACTCTTATGTTAATAGAAACTCTGAACGATGAACCAATCAAAAATAATAAGTACAACTACTTTTCAATACACAGTCAATACAAAGATCTAAACAGAAGCAACAAAATGTTAAAACAAAGGGAATGAAGTTAAAGCAAATTACTATGGGTTGTTTTTTTTTTTTTTTTTTTGCTTGTTTGTTTATGCAAATAGTGCTATGTTGTTATCAGGTTAGAATAATGGGTTATAAGATAGTATTTGCAGGCCTCATGGTAACCTCAAACCAAAAAAAAAAAAAATACAATGATACACAAACAATATAAAGCAAGAAACTAAATTGTATTACTAGAGAAAATAATCTCCACTAGAGGAAGACTGGAATGAAAGAAAGAAGGGAAAGAAGACCACAGAACAACAAGAAACCAAATTTTTAAAATGGCAGAAGTAAGTCCTTACATATCAATAATAACATTGAATATAAATGGACTAAACTCTCCAATCAAAACTCATAGACTGGCTGAATGAATAAAAAACAAGACCTTTTAATCTGTTGACTACAAGAAACACACAACGTAAGTGTCCATCAACTAACGAATGGATTTAAAAAAATGTGGTATGTATACACAATGAGAACTATTCAGCAATAAAAGAAGAATGAGTTCCAGTCATTTGCAACAACATGGATGGAACTGGAGATCATTATATTAAGTAAAACAAGCCAGGCATAGAAAGACATGTTCTCACTTATTTGTGGGATGTTGCATGTTCTCACTTATTTGTGGGATCTAAAAATTAAAACAATTTGACTCATGACCATAGAGAGTAGAAGAATTGTTACCAGAGGCTGTGAAGGGTAGCTCCAGGGGTGCTGGCAGGTGTTGAGGGATGGAGGTAGGGATGATTAATGGGTACAAAAAATAGAAAGAATTGATAAGATCTACTATTTGACAGCACAACAGGGTGACTATAGTCAATAATAATTTAACTATACATTTTAAAATAACTTAAAGAGTGTAATTGGATAGGTTGCAGCTCAATGAGTATGTTCTTGAGGGGATGAATACCCCATTCTTCATGATGTGTTTATTCCACATTGCATGCCTGTATCAAAATGTCTCATGTACCCTGTAAATGTATACACCTACTATGAGCCCACAAAGGTTAAAAATTACAACTAATAAAAGGGAAGAACATTTTAATATACCCTAGGAAAAAGAAAAAATCTGGAAGATTGACATTACCTTATTTCAAAAAGAATTATAAATCTATAGTAATGAAGCAGGTATGTTTTTTCTGTTTATAAATATACAGATGAATGGAACACAATAGAGAAAATAATAGAAATAGGCCCATACATATATGTTAAGTCATTTGCAGCATGGGTTCTAAGGTAATTTAATGGAGAAAGGATAGCCAACAAATGGTGCTGGAACAACTGAACATATATATGTAAAATGTAAACCTCAGCACAACATAACCTTTATCACAACATAAAAATTTAACTTAAAATAGATTTTACAAGGGTAATCCAAAAATTCGTGGAGAAATGAAATTAAAATATAAAAAAAGTAAAAACTTTCTTGACATAAGCACAATCAAATTCGAGATATTCTTTTTTACATTATTAACTGAAGAAAAAATGGGTACCCTTCAAAGATTTTTTTAGATTGGGAAACAAAAAGAAGTCAGAAGGAACCAAATGGGAACTTTAAGGTGGATAACTGATAATTTCATATCAAAACTCTCACAAAATTGACCTTGCTTGGGGAGAGGAATAAACAGGAGCATTGTCATGATGTAAAATGACTCTCTGCTGAAGTTTTCTGGGGAATTTTTCTCCTAAAACTTTGCCTAACTTTCTCAAAACATGCTCATAATAAGCAGATGTTATCATTCTTTGGTCCTCCAGAAAGTCAACAAGCAAAATACTTAGAGTATCCCCCACAAAAAAAAAAAAAAAAAAAAAAAAAAAACAAACAAAATAAAAACCAGTTACCATGATCTTTGCCCTTGATTGACCTGCTTTTGCTTCTACTCAACCACTTCCATCTTTTGGTAGCCATGGCTTTGACTGTGCTTTATCTTCAGGATTGTACTGATAACACCATGTATCATTTCCTGTTAGCAATTCTTTAAAGAAATGCCTCAGGATCTTGATCTCACTTCTTTACAATTTTCATGGAAAGCTGTCTATGGTGCTGGCTATTGTTTTTGCTGTTAATCGTTGTTCTTCTTCAACTAAGGTCAAACAAGATGAATTTTTTTCCTTGCAAATAGATGTCGGCTGTCTGCTTCTGCGGGCTCCATCTTTAACCTTGTCTTGTCCCTTATTAAAATAAGTTATACATTTGTAAACTGCTAATTTCTCTGGGCATTGTCCCCATAAATTTTTCATAAAGCATCAGTGAGTCACCATTCTTCCACCCAAGCTTCACCATATATTTGATATTTGTTTTTGTTTCAATTTTAGCAGAATTTATGTTGTGCTGATTGGATTCTTTTAACTAAAGTCTAAAACTTCTTAATTCCTCAAACTAGATCCTGTTAAGACATTATAAAAAGTTGGTATAAGCTTATTTTTGTATGAAAAAATTTAAAATTCATGCATAGATTTTTTTTAATAGTCATTTTCTATGAACTTTTGTAAGACTCCTCATTGATCTAAATGCAAAAGATAAAATTATGTAACTTCTAAAAGAAAACTTAAAAGAAAAATTTTGTGCCCTTGGGCTTAGTAAGGATTTCTTAGCTTAGAATTCAAAAGGTACAAATCATAAAAGAGAAATGGATAAATTGTACTTTAAAATAATATAGAATGTTGGCCTTTTCAAAGACATTGTTGAAAAAAAGTGTTAAGATAAGCCAAAAAGTGAGAGAACATATTTGCAAACAGATATCTGACAAAGGTCTTTATCAGAAAGTATATAAAGGACTCTAACAATTTAATAATATGAAAACATATAGTCTAATTTTAAAAATGGACAAAAGATTTCAACAGAGACTTCACCAAAGGAGACAAATGGATAGCAAACAAGTACCTGAAAAGACGTTCAACATCATTTGTTTTTGGAGAAATATAAATTAAAACCATGTTGATGTACATGCAACAGAATGGCTCAACTTGAAAAAACTGACAATACCAAATGTTGACAAGGACAAGAAACAACTGGAACTCATCTGTCACTCTTGGAAATGCAAAACGGTGCAGACACTTTGAAAATAGGCAGTTTCTTTTTTTTTTTTGAGACGGAGTCTCGCTCTGTTGCCCAGGCTGGAGTGCAGTGGCCGGATCTCAGCTCACTGCAAGCTCCGCCTCCCGGGTTTACGCCATCCTCCTGCCTCAGCCTCCCGAGTAGCTGGGACTACAGGGGCCCGCCACCACGCCCGGCTAATTTTTGTATTTTTTAGTAGAGACGGGGTTTCACCGTGTTAGCCAGGATGGTCTCGATCTCCTGACCTCATGATCCACCCGTCTCAGCCTCGCAAAGTGCTGGGATTACAGGCTTGAGCCACCGCACCCGGCCCAAAATAGGCAGTTTCTTATGAAGAAAGTCATAGTACCAATCAATCTGAAGTCAAGAAAAATGAAAACATTTGACCACATAAAACCTCTACTAGAAAGTTTATAATAGCTTTGTTCATAATAGCCCAAAACTAAAAACAGCTCAAATGTCCATCTACTGGCTAATGGATAAACAGATGGTGGTACACCAATGTAATAAAACATGGTTCAAAAAATCACAGACTACTAACACATGCATAAATATGGATAAATCCCCAAATCAAAAACTTTATACAAAATATTATATAATTGCATTTAGATGACATTCTGGAAAAGACCAAACTATTGGAACAGACATTAGAACTGTGGTTGCTAAGAACCAAGGGGCAAGGAAGTGAATTCACCACAAAACGGAAGAGAAGATTTTTTGGAGTGATAGAAATATTCTATATTATTACTTTGATAAAAGTCTTTATATGACTAGATATGCTTGTCAACACTCATCAAATTAAAATCGAGCACAAATTTAAATTTTATTCTATAAATTATAATAAATCTTGCCAAGAAGAAAGAAAAGATGTGGTCATCCCTACTTGTTGATGAGATCTTTTTTCCTTAAAATTTGAATATTTCAAAGAAAGGACTAATACATCTTACGAAAGTGACAATCAGAGCACAGCAAAATAGAGTGGTTAAAGGCACACGTTCATTCTGCTTGTCTGCCTCCTGGAGCATAGACAGACAGTCTTTCTTCCAGGTTCTAAGGAAGCTTGTGCTCCTAGAGCCAGCAATTCCACATCATTTGGCAATGGAGGACTTACAAGGGCCTGATGCCCATTAAGCTGTCTTATTAGTCAAAT
Source organism: Theropithecus gelada (assembly GCF_003255815.1). Classification (NCBI taxonomy): domain Eukaryota; kingdom Metazoa; phylum Chordata; class Mammalia; order Primates; family Cercopithecidae; genus Theropithecus; species Theropithecus gelada. The sequence goes on from NC_037677.1 coordinate 51,153,516, forward strand.
TTTACACAACTTCAAGGGTTGTAGGAAAGGTTTATTAAAGTCAAGAATACTTTCTATTCAGCTTTTGATCCTATTGTTGGATAAAAGTTGCAAAAGTTTCCCCCATCCCTGAACATTTCTAACCCCGCTACTCCACTGAGAACACTGAGAAAAATCATATTTCTGAATTTCAGTGACAAAAGTCCTGGAGAAGCTGGACTTGATTTAATATTTGTTAACTATTAAATATTTTTAACAGTTAAGAAATATTTAACATATTTAATATTTTTAATATTTAACAAATATTTAATCAAGTATGCAGCAGTGCTCAAATGTACCTACTGCATTCCAATTTGGTTCATCTTTTAACAAATATTAAATCAAAAATAAAAAATGATCTCCCAGGTTAGCGGGACGTCAACTTCTGCCTGCTACTTTTTCTATTCTAGGGGCCATGCCCACAGATGAATAATGATGTGGTAATTTGAAGTTTTAAAGTCAAATGGCACTTATAAGGCATCGTGTAGTTATGGAATTCTGAATGTTTTTGATAAAAGAAAGAAAAAAGATTAAAGTGAATGGGAGTAAAGTAAAATGTGATTGATTTGAGATATGACAGCTTCTGAATGGTAAAGATTGCAAACTATTGATGTAGTGCAGTGATGGCAATGGAGAGAAACTACAGGCTTATTGGTCTTATAGAAGAGTTAGTGCCTAAAAAATTGGAGGGAAATCTTTCTGTGGTAAATTTAAGTCTATTTTAACTCAGGAAAATTACATACTGTAGTAACTAAGAGTTTGTGTTTTAGAGAATGACAGACCTTGCTTGAAATCTTAATTCTGCCACTTTCCAGGTAAGTGACCTCAAACAAGTCACATAAGCTCTCCAAATCTCTATCAAATCATCTGAAAATGAGGAAGATGAACATTATCTAATAAGGTAAGTTGAAGAAAGCATAAGAAAATATATGCAAAGCACTTAACATGGTATTGGTTAATACTAAAGCTTAAGAAATAGAAATCAAATTGTTCTCATTATCATTATCATTATTAAATTTTACCTACAAATCAGGAAGGATGCAGATACCCAGTTTTCAGACATACACCTGGTGGCACTGAATATTTTTGTTTTTTAATAAGTATGTATAAGTATGTTTGTGGATGTTTGCATTGATAGGTAAATGTTCATCTACATCACTAAATTAAAAATAAAAACTATTTCTAAGAACAAACAAACATTTGAATATTGAGATTACAGAAAACGAAATGCCTGGACTATAAATACTTTATTCATGGTATATTAAAATCAATATAAATGAGCATGAATGAGTTATTTGTCACACCAATAAATTAAAGAAACACAAAATACAAATATGAACTGTTAAAATAGCTACGAGCAACACTGAATCACAAGAAAATACATTCTCTCTTTATTTCTCACAGTCCTCCATATAGTCAAACTATTAACCCACAAACTGGTTTTCAAAAAAGAGATCACCATACATTATCAGTAGAAATTTCTGTCTCTAAAATGTCACGCACGCCTGTGTGAAGAGACCACCAAACAGGCTTTGTGTGAGCAATTAAGCTTTTTAATCACCTGGGTGCAGGTGGGCTGAGTCCGAAAAAGGAGTCAAAAGCAAAGGGAGATGGGGTGGGGCAGTTTTATAGGATTTGGGTAGCTAGTGGAAAATTGTAGTCAAAGGGGTTTTTTTCTGTTGCGGACAAGGGCGGGGGTTACAAGGTTCTTGGTGGGGAGCTTCTGATACTCATTTTCCAGGAGAAGGAATGTCCCAACGTCAGTTGATCAGTTAGGGTGGGGCGGGAACAAATCACAATGGTGGAATGTCATCAGTCAAGGCAGGAACTGGCTATTTTCACCTCTCCTGCAGTTCCTCAGTTGCTCCAGGCTATCTGGATGCATACGTGCAGTCTTGGGCTCAGAGGCCTGACATAAACGACTATTTTTTATTTTGTATTTTTATTTTTTTTTCCTTTCACAAAATTTAAATTGCATTTAAATTTGTATTCCCATTTGAGATTATGCTTTGAAAATTACTGGGCTTCCATAATAGGTATAAGGGGAAACTTTTCAATTAAAAACTATATTGTAGAATGAAAACATAAGCGAAGCATCTAATTAGATGCCTCCCTAACCCACCACCACTAAACTCCACATATATTCAAAAGGAAATTTTTATATCATCACTAGACGTTTGATGCGAAAACATCAAACATTTGCTCCACATATAACAGAGAGCTATTAGAGGGATAACTTTAACCAGGGTCTCATTTACACCTCCAACTTGCCAGGAATTAATAGAGGAGATGTGTGCAGAATCTCGGTACAGTTTTTAGTCTTGAGAGGCAAGAGTTAAAGGAGAGGGCAGATGGAAAGAAGAGCACTTGAAGTCCCGACAGCACTGCTGTGCAGTCACTCAGGTGAGTACCTCCTTTGGGGCAGCTCCTGTGCATGGTTGGAACTGCCACTTCAGTCACTGGAAGCAGTCCTAAGCTGGGCATTTCTCTCAGGTTGTGGCAGCAGTCGGCCAGAAGGGACGCTATGATCCTAGTCAAACCAAAGAGTTAACTGCAGAAATCAGCAGGCTCAGAGGCTTTTGAACAAGAAAAACCAGAGTGAAGAAGCTGCTCACGTAGCCTGGTCCCTCAGTATACCATTTCTGGATGCCAGAACTAGCCGTGTAAATTTGCATCAGTCTGTCGTTGAGCGTCATACCTGATCGAAGTATACTATCAGAAACCAAGCAGTGCTAAAAGAAAGAGAAAAGGAAATGAAGGCACCCAATTTGTGGGCAAACACCTAGCTAATCCAGATGGATGTTCCCTCACTACAGTAATCATTTAGACAAAAACTGGCTTAAGAAATATATATAATTTTATATATGTATGTATCTCTGTGCCTGTATCATATCTATATTTATGCATATATTTTCGTGTAGATATTTATCTCACTATACCTATATACCTAATTGTAAAAATTGAGAGCCTTGTTCAGCTTTTGTGTGCTTAATGAGATTTCTGAAACTAAATTTTATTGGAAAAGGATATGAAACACAATTTTAAGATTACTAATAATAGATACATAGACAAACACATATCAGCATCAGATAAGATGCTCCTGGTTGGCATCCCAGTGATACATATCCTTCCAGAAGGCAAGCAGCCAGTTCATACAAAGTAAGTAATGCCATGTGTGTTTATGTGTTTGTGTGTGTGCATGTATACATACAGAGACCACAATTATTTATTGCCCAAAGTAGTAATTTATGATTACCTGCAAATTGTATTCGCATACCTTAACACTGTTTTCTTCTTGAATTATTCCCTGTTGTAGTTCAGACACTTTTAGGGCAAGAAATGGTTTCACAGTAGGATTTCTTGCATTTAGAATTATTCTTGTAGAGATACAAGACAGCATTGCCATTACAGCTGGCTTTAGTACATTGTTTAGTTTCTATTTGAAAAACAGTAAAGGGCAAGTGGCCAAACACGTTAGCCCCTCTCCACTGCTGTGTCCGCCATGTATGGATTTTCCAAAAGCAAAATGTAAATATGATCAATCCTTTAAAGCAGGGCTGGCAAAACTTTTTTCCTGTGAAGGGCCAGATAGTGAATGCTTTGGGCTCTGTATGCCATATGGCTTCTGTCACAACTATCAACTCTGCCACTTTGGGGCAAACACTGCCACAGACAGCTTGAGTAAGCAAGAATAAGCATGAATCAGCATGACTATGTGACAAAATCAGGCGGCAGTCCAGATTCATCTCTTGGGCAGTAATTTACCAACCCTGAGTTAAGAGAATGTATAGTCCTCATGGTACAAATTAATTTCAAATGAGGACATAAGCATATCCGGTAAATAATTTCCTGTGCTTTTCTTTATGTTGCACACTTCAGGATTAAACAGTTTGCAGAAGTAAACCAGTTTAATTCAAAGAAGATTAATAATACAGAAATCTGTTGTGCCTTTCCACCTTGCCAGTCTAGTCGACAGAGCCCAAATCATTTTGCCCAAAAGCCTTTTGCTGTGTGACTCAAATACACCTATACAGCTATCTACATACTAGTTTAGTCTCTTAACCTGGCCCAGTGTTTTTGAAGGTATATTCCATAGAAGAAATTTCTGAAAGACATTCAAAACAAAGGTATCCTCTGGTTATAAAATTAATTAAAAGTGCAAGCTATAGATCTCTCTTGGATGTGCTTTTTTTTTTTTTGTCATATTAAAGGCAGTGAGAAATTCTGCAGTAAGTAAATCTATTTAATCTATTATATGGCACTTTGTGTGTCACATAATAGATGCTCAAGAAATACTATCTGATATTCTGGGAATAAAAGTGAAAAAAATGTAGACAAGGCAAAAAAATCAATGAGGAAATCAAGCTTGAAATATTCTCCCAAGAGTATAATAGGGGAGGAAATGAAAAGCGTCTGGTTAGTACCATTAGCCTCTTTCAAAGTAAATGTGTGTGAATCATCTTTAACTCTGTCATGCAATTTTCTTCTTCACATATTGCCCTCATGTTTATCTAAAGAGACTAGCACTTAAAGATAAGTTAATCAGGAGTTCAAGTATCAAGTGTCAGAAGAATCTTTATGAAAAACACAGAGTTTTTACAACTTATAAGCAGTTTCCAAGGTTTGAAACATGACTGGCCTAGCACCAGGATGAAACTCCCTTAGAGGCACCTACTATTCAGGCCATGGGTGAATGCTTCCAGAGAGGTGAAAGTCCTGCTTAGGAAATCTGAAATTAGCTAAGCTGTAATTGTTCAGTACTTTATTATTCTTGTTTACCAGCCCTAGTCAAAAGTATATTGATTCAAATATTCTCTCCAGTTACCTCAGCCTAAACTTACTTTGTAATTCCTTTTTCTCACCCAACAGTTTCACCCATTACTTTTAAACTACTGTGTGACAAATACATTCTCTTTTTCTTTTTTGAGAGTCTTGCTCTGTCAGCCAGGTAGGAGTACAGTGGCACGATCATAGCTCACTACAACTTCTGCCTGCAAAGTGCAAGCTTTGCCAAGTATCTGGGACTACAGGTGCATGCCACCACACCTGGCTATTTTTTAAATTTTTTTGTGGAGACAAAGTTTATCAGTGTTACCCAGGCTGGATTCAAACTCATGGACTCAAGAGATTCTCCTGACTCGGCCTCCCAACGTGCTAGGATTCTAGGTGTGAGCCACCGTGCCAGGCCATTTTCTTATATTTTCAATCTCTTCATACAATTTTTCCTCCAACTCCAAGCTTTTAGAAAAGATCTTCCATGGCATTGCTTTTCCTCTCCTGTCCTCTCAAGTAGATTATGTGCATATCATACACCAGAAATCACTCAGGGTGGAGAGGTGAGGTTGGTGTTATGCCATTTTCCTGGCCCTTTCTTTCTTCACACTACATTGTACTCTCTATAGCTGGTGGTTCATGCCAGACTACTAGAGCAGCTGCGGCCTCTCTCTACTGTGTCCATCTATTCACTTCCAGTTCATGTCTCTTGATCTTTTCACCCTTTGTCCCTGCCCCTCTCAGAGGCTGGAGTAGGTTTACTTCCAGCTTACTCTCACTGAATCATATAATTTTCCAAAACTACATCAACATATGATTCTGGGTCTACTGGTGTGTATTTGTTAGTAGACTGTGGCTCCTTGAGAATAATTATTGTCTTTTTAATGTCATTATTGTGCCCTAATATTTGGCACTATGCCCCCAAATTTTGCTCTATTAAATATTTGTTGAAGAACAGAATGATTATAGGATGCTGCAGGACAAGAAGATCCCAGGCTTCATCTCAAACACATCATTAGTGATGTTGATGTTTTTTACCATGATCTTCAGGTTTCCATACGTTTCTCTAATTGCCAGTAGCTGCTGGGTTTGCTGGGTTTTTGCTCATTTATATATCTCAGAGAGCTCATTATAATCATTTTTTTTTCACTAATTCTCTGGCTTCTGGTTCAAGTTCTATGCTCTATCTAAGGAGAATTATCAGTAATCAGAAGTTAGGATAAGGAAGAATATTTAGGTGGATAACTATCCATTCAGCCTAAGCAGGATATGGAACCAAGTAATCTAGAAATTTTTGCTGCCTCTCATTACTATGGAGAAACCTTCAAATTTGCTGCCTACTAACCCCACTTACTTAGAATCATATCATCACATTCCAACCTGAATACCCAAGCTCTGATACCATCAGTACACTAGGTCACTTCACCTTGAATGTATGGGGTGTTTGAGTTTCTATTTTGGTGCTGGATGAATAATTGATGAACGGTCCCATATTAAGAACTTTGGTTCATAAAGACTGTTTGGTGTCTTCCTCAACCTATTATTGCTGGATAGTCCTCCTAAATCTATGTAAGTTCTAGGATCACCCAGGCTACTTTCTAGAAACTTCAAACTCTAATGTTATTTTAATTTGCCCCTGCTCTGACCCCCACATTTGCCTCTTCAATGCTGAGTAATCTTTCTGTAAAGTTACCTAGAGTTCCTACCAAAGCTTACTGTTGATGAAGGCAGCCCACTGAAACATCATTTCTTCCTAAAGGACCAGAGATTTCAAACTATTTTCTTTTTACTTGAATCTTACCTTGATTCTAATGACCCTGGATTTGGCTGAATTTCAGTTAAAATTCTACAGTTGAAAATTGACTCATTTATAATTTTTTCCTAAGCTGCTGTAAGTCAATTTAAATTAATCAAATTAAATCAATTCAAACACTCTTAAACTAAAGCTGTTCAAATAAAGAATCATTATAAAATGGCACAAAAAGCCTAAATTACCCTATAGTCCTATCTCCCCAAATGAAATTTATGTACTAGGAGCACTTACCCTCTCTAAATATATGGCAATACATGTTTCAATTCCCTTGGCCCATCCTTGACCACACTGGGTGTATCCAGTCATTTTTCCTAGAGAACAGTAAGGAAGAAAGTAATGTCTCAGGTTTTGTATTTTTTGTTTGTTTGTTTTTCAAATGAGAAATTTTCACACACACACTCATTCTTACAGATTTACTCAGCAAATTGTTTGCCACCCACCCATTCCTAATTTAATTTTTGTCATCATTTGATTGAAATATTCTGTTTACAATGCCATCTGCATATGGTACTTCTTTGTTCTTTACACAGTGTTTGTTGTGCATAATGTTGAAGCATATATTTTTCTAGCCATATCACATGAGAAAACAATGGGTATACTGAGAAACCATACTTGCTGATGAAATTGTCCCTTTGCACCCCCTGAGCTACAAATCAGATTTTCCCTCAATCTCTTTATGAATCATTTGTCTCTAACATATTACATTCGGATGGACTCTCCTCTGGAATTCAATGAACTCAGTCAAACATTCACACTCTGTGCTACCCCACACATATCTGTTGTTCGATAAAGTTCCCCCCAAAAAATTTGTTCTCTTATTCCTGAACAGCCAACACACTTACATTCCAGAACTGGCTAGGACATAAATACGCACCACTTATATTCTTAAACAGCACCACTTGTGAAATAAGGGCTTTAAATCATTGTCAAGAGGAAGAAGCTTCTATTTTAAAGCCAAACATTTAACTGCTTACTGTATATAAGCATTCTATGTAGCTTACATGATGACAAAAGCTTTTATAGTAGTGTGTAGAGGTTGGTGTATTTAAAAATCTATTCACTAAAAATGTCCCTGGACAAGTCATAAGAGAGACAGAACAAAACAAAACAAAAAATCTGATAGGAAGACCTTGGACATATATGGAATGTGGTAAATCTTATACATTGCATCCCAACACAGGGGCAAAGTCAGTGTTTTATATATATCAAGTCACTTTAACTTGAAATTAGGTCTGGTATTGAATTGTAGCTCTAGCTAATTAATTGTGACTTTGGGAAGGTAATTTAACTGCTTTGACCTGTAAAAGGAGAGTTAAGTCTGCAAAAAGTGTGTAACAGAGTTGGTGCAGCTACCAAAAAAAAATTCTGTGAACGAATCTAGCTGAGTAGTTGGCACATATCAGATGATCAATCACCATAGGCTTTTCATAGGACATTAACTGCAAGAAGAAAATCCTTGAATATATCTCTTAGAAGACATCCTTATTTGGGAGAGAGTCATTAAAAATGGATAAAATAAGTGTATGAGAAACATAAGCAGAGAAACATGAATTTATGAAAATGATGCCTACATATATTTTTCTTAAGCCAGTGTAAACGGAGATAAATTTCCAGTTCTCCCTACAAAATAGTCATCAGCTCAGAAACTGTGGGATAGTAGATACAGCAAAACACATGGAACAAGGAAGCTTGACTATGTCCTACATGTAATCTGAACCTCCATTTCCTTATCTGTAATATGTCTAACTCACTGTTGTTTTGACTAGGAGTTAAAGGTATTGAATAATAGGTGATAATGGTTCCAAACCATCAAGTGCTGAACTATGCAAGTTATCACTTAGTCAGTCCATCAACAAAGCACTTAGCAACTGCCTCTTCAGAATTTAATTTAAATTCTAGGCTTAGTTCTATTGAGGATTTAGGAGCAAGTGCCACCAAGATAAAGGTTCTGTAATTTTAGCATACATTTTCCATTAAGATATATGATTAGTCAAAAGTAATATAAAATGTAAAGCATGTATTAGTCTAGCTAGAACCAGGCCAAACAGCTGACACGTAAGGCGAGTAGTCACTCAAGGCTGAAGTGGGTTGATGTGTCCCCACCCCTGTCAGATGCTTAAATATGAACTGCTCATTGTGGGTTACGAATACAATATTTTTTCATATCAATTTTTCCTTGAAGAATTCACACTTTGCCACCTCAATTTTGTGTCTAATCCACACCTCAACCACACTGAACATAATTTTGTATAAACAGCTTCAACTGTCTCAAAATACTTTAACGTTTTTTCTTTTTCCAAATAAAATGAATGCTATTCAGAAGTTCCACACAATCACCTCTATAAAGGGCTAGTGACATTTCTTTCCTAATAAAGTCAGCTATTTGCTGTCGATTTGAGTGACAGCAAAAGAACATCAAGGAATGAGGTAATTTTTGGTCACATTTGCCTCCTTTATAGATCCTAGAGCCAATTTTGTAAGCCTAAGCTAAACATTTGTTTCAATGCTTTGTAAAAGACCTTACACACTTTCTTCTAATGGCATCAGGCCCTTGAAAGAATTTTTAATCATCTCCTTGAATTTCTACATAAAACTCGACAGCAACTTCTAAGGAAATCAAAAACACACAGACAATATTTAAAACAAAACTAGATATCAAGGTATCCCCATGCCCTGCAAAACACACCAATAGCCACAAAAATAGACATTATAGCCATTCTATGTGGCAAGACAAAGAAAGCAATGAGAGTGGCCTCTATTGGAACTGAGAACAGAAAAAACTCCAAAGAACCAACAGATGTTCTCTGTGAAACTTAAAGGCGAACTGGAGAACAGCAGCTGAAACTGGAAATAAGTTTTAACTCCATAGAACCAGTGAGTGTGAGGGGCCCAGAGGAAGACAAACTAAACAATTGGAGCAGCCCATGTCCTAAGAACTCCCCAGAGACACTCTCCAGTGCTCCCTTTTAGTACGGCTCCCTCACTGAGCAGAAACCTTTGGGAGCTGAATCAAAACGGAGCAGGAGAGGACAAGAGAAAGGAAAACATGAGGTCTACACAAAAGTGGGAAAAGGAAACACAACCAAGAAATTCCAAAAATTCAAGGCACAGAAGAGGGAGTTCTGCGAAGTTAGAAAAGCTTTCTTGAAACTTGCCTCATTCTAAAAAGGTAGATCAGAAAAGTTAATTTCACAGAAAAACACACAAGTCTCACATTATAGATGGAAGTTTATTTCTCTCTCTTGTAAAAGAACAAAGATAACAACAACAGAAAACATACTTATATTTGAAGCAACAAAAAAGTGTCAAAGTTAAATCTGAATCAAAGTTATTATAAGAAAAACATGAGAACCAGGAGCTTGAGAGTTGCCCCCTAGCCAATGAGTGCACACTGCAAGATGAGCCCACCAAACAAAGCAAAAAAGTAACCTACTCTTTCAAAATGAGCTAAAAGACATTGAGAAGATATAAGCCATGAAATAAAAATATGAATCAAAATGAACAAAACTCAGAAATAAGATCACCAAATGCCAGAAAGTATAATAAATAAATATCAGAAATTAGGGCTAAACCTGAAAGAATAAAACACAATTTTTTTTGAAAAAGATAATGTCTTAAGAAATGGAAGATGAAAGAGAAAAAATAAATTAAAAAATATGAAGAGATAAAAAGGGATTGAGACAGTGACAGATATTGACAATAAGAAAAAGAGGCTGCCAAAGGAAGGGTATGAGTCTCTCAACACAAAACCAAAGCAAGGGAAAAATAACCTTGGCTTAAATTTTTAAAAAAGAAAAAGGAAAGAAATAGAGAAAAAAAAATCATCTGAAATCGCACATTAAAAAACTAGCACATACTTGAGACACCTGAGGATATCCACCTAGAAATATGCAATATCAAGGTGTGTGCTAATAAGATTACTGGATTTTTGAAAAATTTCATTTGGACATATAGGAAACAAAGCCTCTGAAATATAAACGAAGTAAAATTAGAGATACAATAAACTTTTCAACATTTTATACCAGAAGGATATAAAGTGACATATGTAAGATATGTAAAATTATAAAGATGACTTTTAGTTTACAAAGAGAACAAACTGGCAGCGTTATGCAAAAACTCTGAGAACATTGTTGCTATGAGTCCTTCCTCAAGAATCTTCTGGAAAACAAACTTCAAATGACCATATTGACTCAAAACGTATCATCTCAAAAAAAAAAAAAAAAATGATGGCAAGCGTTAGATATAGTTTCCCATAAAATTAAGAACAAAACCAAATACCTTGAGAGGGCACATTTCTAATATATAAATGTTAAAAATCACTCTCAACTCTATTCCCCACCGGATACCCTCAAAATCTTAATCTTTCGAAAAACTTCCATTCACCTTCTGTTCCTCCACATCCACATCAGCAGTGTCTTCCTATAGAGATGTCAACCTTCGTAGTCACCTGTTACAGCTCCCCAGGCTTCAGGATATAAAAAGAAATCTAACTAAACAAAACAAAATACAAAACAAACAAAGCTACAGCTAGCTGAAACTGCAACCAAATTTCCTTTACTCAAGGTCTTCCCATTACAAAGGGAGTATGAGATCAGATTCATTTAGGCTCTTGCTTCCTGGATCATACTAAAGCAATCCACTGGCATGGTTTTCTATGGCAGCTGTACTTAAAAAATGAAAACTATCAATTTTGCCATCTTAGCATTTACCTAGGCCTTTCAGGTAATAGCACAGCTCAGATACAAATACTCACAGATGGGTGAGTTTTCTGCTCTCAACTTTTTAGTATTAAGGAAGACTAATAAGTAAAAATCCATAATCCAGAGGTTAAAATTTATCAACAGTGCTAGTCACGGCAACCTAGAGATAAAATAGAAAAATATGTGAAATGAACGCTGGAATTAGTGGCTCACACCTGTAATCCCAGCACTTTGGGAGGCTGAGGTGGAAGGATTCCTTGAACCCAGGAGATGGAGACCAGCCTGGACAAAATAGCGACAATCCATATATAGACCCTCTCTCTACAAAAAAATTTTAAAAAATAAGTTGGGCGTGGTGGCGTGTGCCTGTAGTCCCAGCTACTCCAGGGGCTGAGGTGGGAGGATCACCCACCTAGGGTGATCGAGCCCAGGAAGTCAAAGCTACAGTCAGCCATGACCTCCCCACTGCACTCTAGTCTGGGTGACAGAGCAAGACCTTGTCTCTAAAATATAAAATAAAATAAAAAAGTAAAGTAAAGTAGGACTAAAAATATCACCAGCTCAGAGTTGGCTTCAGTGTTAATTAAGTTAATATCTATTAGTGCTGGAGCAGCACATGTCTTATAATAAGCCAAATAGTGGTGTGTTTTCTATCACTGTTGTCTGTATTTTACATGAGAGAAATAAATTTCTGTCTCGCTCACTGTGATATGAGGCTTTTCTCTTATGTTCAACCAAATTTGAACTTAAAAGTTGCCTGATTGCTTCAAGTCTCAGCTCTAGCATTATCTTCTGTGTGAAATGCTTCAACAGAGTGAATTAAACCTCTACTCCAGAAAGTCTCAAGAGTATACTGAAATATCTCCCTGAGAGGCTTTAGCATAAATACACTTTTTGCTTCTTTGTTTCCTTGCTTTTATTTAATTTGTTTTATTTGACCCTTGCTCCATGTACATCATCATTCCTTTGTTACAAATTATCAGCTTATTTTTTTTTGTAATGCTGCATTAATCACAGTGCTTGTTTTATCACAGATATTTCATAAATGTTGATTAAATGAATGAATGAGTCCATGAAAATATAAATGAAGTTATCTCTAATCGTCAAAGGCAATATATCACTTGAGATACATTGAGGAGCATTTTTTTCTTTCTTTGCCTGTCTTATTTCTTTTTTACCTTACGCTTGGAGGGGAGATTCATTGTTGAGTAAGCACCTCATACACTGAGATGTGTCTGTGGCAGGCAAAGCTCACCAGGGGCAGAAGATGGCTCCACACAGAGCAAGTCCAGGATGGCTCACTGCTTCCTGGGGAGATGGAATGGTGTTGGTTGTGGCCTTCTGGAGGCTCATACAGTGAGAACCACTGAGAATGAATTTCTGAAAACTCATCATAGCTCTCTGCAGCCTTAAACTCCTGGACTCAAGTGATCCTCCCGCCTCAGCTTCCCAAAGTGATGGGATTACAAGCATGAGTAAGCATTGCTTACTCAACAATGAATCTCCCCTCCAAGCATAAGGTAAAAAAGAAATAAAACAGGCAAAGAAAGAAAAAAAATGCCCCTAAATGTATCTCAAGTGATATATTGCCTTTTATGATTAGAGATATCTTCATTTATATTTTCATGGACTCACTCATTCATTCATTTAATCAACATTTATCAAATATCTGTGATAAAACAAGCACTGTGATTAATGCAGGATTACAAAAAAAATAAGCTGGTAATTTGTAACAAAGGAATGATGATGTAAGGGTCAAAAAAAACAAATTAAATAAAAACAAGGAAACAAAGAAGCAAAAAGTGTATTTATGCTAAAGCCTCTCAGGGAGATATTTCAGTATACTCTTGAGACTTTCTGGAGTAGAGGTTTAATTCACTCTGTTGAAGCATTTCACACAGAAGATAATGCTAGAGCTGAGACTTGAAGCAATCAGGCAACTTTTAAGTTTAAATTTGGTTGAACATAAGGAAAGAGCCTCATATCACATACGACGGTGCCTGGTCATAGTCCCATTTTAAAGGTGAGGAAATTACCGGCACAGAAAGCTAAGTAACTTGCCAATGGTCACACAATAAATAGTGGATATGGAACATGATCCCTTCCAGTCCGGTTCCAGAGTTAGGAGCTGGACCTCCCACTTCCTCTGCAAAATGTGGTTTTGAGGGAATGAAAGAGACAAACGTGTGACATTTTTACTGAAATCTCATAAACTCTGCTGCAATATGTGGACATCCTCTGAAATGTGTAATTGAGATCACTGCTCACAGAAAGTAAAGATCACATTTTCTGAGGGTGTGGAACATAATAAAACAGAGGTGGGGGCTTATGTTTGTCCAAATGGTTCGTCATATATGGTATGAAAGGGAAAACAAAATACTTCCGTAAAAGGAACGCAGCGACCCTGTTGGGAAATGTGTACTCTGCCACTAGTACTGATTACATAGAAAATAAAGAGATTTGAAGTTCTGTGAAATTGGAAATTTTGGCAGAAATTTTAGGAGTTTCAATACAAAAATTAGCAAGTTAATTGAAAGGGGAGAGGGAAGACGGGGACAGGGAATTTTCTCCTTCCAAATTCCCACAGTTCAGAAAACAATTGAAGTATCTTTAGAGGAAGTTGCAGGTGCAAATCTGGAAGTTTAACAAGAAGAACAAAGCTACCCCAATAGGAGGTAGTTCAAAATTGGAGTTGAATTTACAGAGGAGAGTCCTGAGTAACAGTCATGCACCTGATAAAGACTGTAAATGAAAGAAAGGCAGGGGAAAGAGGAAACAGGAAGCAAGGAAGGAGATTTTTATTTTCTATCTTCTCAAATGAGACCCCAGCAAACTAAATTCCCTTAAATGTGCACGCTTGCCGGGCGCGGTGGCTCAAGCCTGTAATCCCAGCACTTTGGGAGGCCGAGACGGGCGGATCACGAGGTCAGGAGATCGAGACCATCCTGGCTAACACAGTGAAACCCCGTCTCTACTAAAAATACAAAAACTTAGCCGGGCGAGGTGGCGGGCGCCTGTAGTCCCAGCTACTCGGGAGGCTGAGGCAGGAGAATGGCGTAAACCCGGGAGGCGGAGCTTGCAGTGAGCTGAGATCCGGCCACTGCACTCCAGCCTGGGTGACAGAGCGAGACTCCGTCTCAAAAAAAAAAAAAAAAAAAATGTGCACGCTTAAACGTGAAAGCCATTCAACATCCACACAGAGAAGCGCAGATTTGCTCAGCAAATTGTTTGCCACCCACCCATCCCTAATTTAATTTTCTTTCTAGTGCTGATCTTATTAGCTTCGTGAAAGTGCACATGAGAACATGACACTTTTTCATTAAATGGAGTTTCATAGCACTTAATAAAAATACCTTCTGGCAGAAAATGAAATGGCAAGCTCTATATTTATGTGCTAAATGTCACTTAAATAAGTCAAAAAGAGTACACGCATACTCAAAGATGATGTTTTTGCACAAGTAAAGGCTCATGATGGTATTTTCTACATTTTATATTTTCTTCTGCAAAACGTAAGTAAATCTAAGCAAGTTTTCTTTAGTGGAAGACATAGCTGACCTTCAACAACTAAGGCAGCAGTGAGAAGAGACAGAGAAAAATCCTACATACCAGTTCATGCTACAAAGGTTTAAATGCAGATGACTGTGGTGTACAGATTTCTTCAAGGCTAGATCCCTTGAGATGGGCAAAGATTGCATACCTGCTACTTTCTTCACCTTATGCTTGTGGAAGCTTTTGAGAACTGAGGATGGAGTGCTTGGTGTGCAGCAATTCAGAACACTGAGATAAAGATGTAAAGAAGGGAGATTTCCATTCGTGGTCTGCAAAGGGACCTGTCAGCCTACCTGGTTCAAATTGTTTTTTAGGTGAGAAAACTAGGCCTAGAGAAATTAACATATGGAGGCTTACATAGAAAATGGCAAGTTCCTCTGGTTGTTTTATGGTGGTGTAGATGCATATTTATTAACACAGAAATAATTCCAACAAGAGATTAAGGGGTATGTTCGTGATAATTCTGGAAAGAGATAAATCAACATGTTTCTCCAAGCCCCTTTGTAGTTTTTAGGTGAATACTTTATCATTTATTGTTTAATTTTGTTTGTTGTTATTTTCTGAAGGTTAGAAACAAATATGCATTACTTGTGTAATGAAAGAAGAAAAAACATATTTGGATATGGTGTTCTTCATCGCTTATGAAATTAGTGAAGTTGGAAATGAGTTTAGACTGGCCAACCTGATGAGGCTGCAGTATAAAATATGTGAGAAGTAGTTTGCACAATGGGCATTTCATAAGGCTTTTGCTTAGAGCTGGAATGTTCCACAGGGAGAAGACGAGGTATTAGTGCTTTGTACTAAAAGCATGGTCCCTGGAGTACATGCGGGGCATTTACCTAGGAGTCTGACTAGAAATGCAGATCTGAAGTGGGCCCTACCCAATCAGAAACTTCATTTTAGCAAACTCTCTACATAATTCCTAAGCACAGTACAGCTTCAGAATCACTATTCTAGACTACAGTATAAACCTTTGAAACAGAAAGAGTTCCCTTATCCCCCTCAGAGGGCGTGCGACAGGGGAGTGGCTCCCTTCTTTGGAGCATGCAAATGGGCAGGTCGTGGGGAGCATCTTTGGGCTCCTACTCCAGACTCCACGGCAGCGTCTGGGATTGAGTGTTTACAGCTCCCAAAGCCCCAGTGGGCATGCGTTTCAGTGCGCTCTTTCAGCTTTGCTGTCTGCAGGCGGCTTGTGATAATAGCTCAATCAGATCCTCTGCCTTATCTCAAGAACAGAGGGCTTTCTGTATCCCGGGGTTCTTGCCCTAATGTACCAGAAAAATTGGATCACACGTGGGCTTGGAGGATGGGTGCAAGATTTTACTGAGTGGAGGAGGCAGTTCTCAGTGAGTTGGATGAGGAGGTCAGCAGGGGGATGGAGTGGGAAGATGGTCATCCCCTGGAGCTGGGCCGCCCAGCCGCCAGACTCTCCTCTGACTACCCCCCCACCGAATTCCACATCCTCCCGCTGCCGATGGCTTGCAGGTGTCCGCTGGTGTCTGTGATTTTCTGCTCCTCTCCATGTCCAGCTGCTTGTGTGTGTTCCTGCTAGGGACTCTCGGGTTTATATGGGCACAGGATTGGGGGCATGGTGGGCCAAGAGTAGTCTTGGAAAATGCAACATTTGGGGATGAAAACAGGAGTGCCTGTCCTCACTTAGGTCCATGTGCACAGGCCTGAGGGTGGAGCCTTGGCCAGGGACCCCACCCTTCTCTACCCAGCACTTCCCTGCTCCTCCCCCATATCACCTTCAGTGCATCTAATCACTGATTGAGTTTTGGGAGGAGGCATACAGAGCAGAGGCGTAGACAAAAGCTGTCTGATGCAGAACTGGGAAAGAATAAATGCAGTCGTAGGGGATATGGGTTAGATTTCTATCCTAGTTCAATTAGATGACTTCTTTAACAGGTTTCTTTCTTTATTTGTAAAAGGGACTAACAGCTTCTCCACTTTATGAATATTTTGAGCATTAAATGAAGTATTGTATACTAAACATACAGCAATATACATGACATGTGAAAGATAAGGTTTCATTCATGCCATTTTCATTTTTCTTACTGTAAAATTTTAGGGTCACGTTTGGTGGTTTTATAGTCCTACTGCAAGTAGAGGATATTAAAATACAACTAAGAAGACATATTATGTGGCTTCAGGCTGCAGCTCCAAATTTATTAAGTGTCTGTAATAGTCTGATACAAAGTCTTGTAGAACTCAGACCTTGACAAGAAGGGCTTGGACACTTTCCCTTCGTAAAAAAAGGACGTAATGATGAGGTTTAATTGCAATACAATTAGAGCTTTTGATGTCAAATTAATTTTCATTGATAGTGTTGGTCTTGGCAGAGAATGTAGAATTTATGAAATTAAAGCCCCATGAGCGTATGTACAGTCGCTTATAGCTTTTTATGCAAATTGAAATTCTGGCTTCATTTTCCATTGCTGGAATCAAAGATTAAGGATAATAAAGCTTTTTAACTTAGCTAAATTAGTTAAAGGCATTTTATTGTATCAAACCATATTTGATCGAAGGTCATACTTGACAAAGTATCTCCACTTTAATTATTCACAATAAATTTACAAAATTTGTTTGTGTAGAAAGATAATCTGGAGGTATAGTTCTCTTACAGTTTTAAAAAATTATTGTGCCTATATCTTACCTGGTACCACTAATGTACTTACTAATCCCACATGGTTTAACTAGCATGAATACTGAAACAAAATCTTATTTTTAATGGTTAATAAAAATATTTTGTATTTAGGCCAATAAAAGCAAGTCTTTTGAAATATAACACTAGCTGCAGAAAAAAAAAAAAGAAGCAATGCATGTTTTGAACCAATAGAATCAGTGCATGTCCCAAATTCAGATCATTTAATTAAGACATAATATTGTCAGAATAAATATGATTATACATAAAGCCAATAATTAAAATGATAAATATGGACAGCAATAATTCAGTATAATATTGAGATATAAATCTCTCTCCAGTAGAATAGATATTTGTACTGAGGTTCCCAGTGGGACACTATTTGATGGCAAGTATGAGGACTTTGAGATTTTTTTCTCCTTATAGAATAAGATTTTATATAGATAAAATTTATTTTTTCATTTGATTTCATTTTTCTCTTCTATATTTAAATAGCTAACACAGTCCACACAGCTCAAAATCCAAAATGTGCAAATGTATACAGTAAATGATTTTGTTCCTACCCTGACAACACACTAACAAAGGTCTTCTTAAAAGCGTGTTAAGAATAGTGTTTGTGGAATTTTTAAGTGTGAGGCAGTTCTAAGTTCTAAGCATTTCAAATCAACTAACTCAGTTAATCCTCAGTACAGCCCTTTAGCTAGCAACTGTAATCTCCCCATTTTACAGATGAGGAAACTGAGGATCTCTCAGGTTAAGTAATTTACTCCTGTCATTACAACTATTAGTGACAGAGTTGAGATTGGAACTCAGGAAATCACAGAGCAATGTCTATGCTCTTGACTACTTAGCTGCTAACTAACTATTAACAGTTTCCTTCCTTTCCTTTCAAACCAATATATGTAAAAGTTAAAAGGCGTACACTTTTATAAACGTTGTCATTTCCATGTAACTACATATCCTAAGGTATTCAAAAGCATTGTATAAAGTGCTTCTTTATTCTTTTATGATTCAAGTATTCATTTAAATACTGTTATTTTATTTTATTTATTGTTACTGTTAGAGGACTGTTGACTCAACTAGTCCTCTTTGGATAAAAATAAATGTCTTTGGCCTTTTCCTATTAAAATTGATGCTGCAATGACTATCCCTATACATGTGCCATTTTGCACACATGCAAGTGTAATGGGAGGATAATATTCCATTTGTAGAAAAGCTAAGTGAAGTGGTTTTAAGTTTCAATTTAAGGCTTATATATTAATGGACCTCATAGAAATTTTACCAGTTTTTACCCTCCACCAACAATGTATTAAGGTTTCTGTTTTCTCATACACTAACCAGAATTATTATAAAACTATTGGTTTCTTGCTGGGATTATAAGTGAAAAAATATATTTTCTAATATTTTTAACTTTTAAACGTTAACTTTTCATTTGCAAAATATTTAACATGTAAAAAGTGTTGCAAAAAAATACTAGACATTCTGGTATTCCCATCACCAATATTCCTCAAATAGTAACATTTTTATAAACAGAACATTTATCAAAATCAGGAAATTAACATTAGTAAAAGACTGTGACTTACATACCTTATCAAAATTTCACAAATTACTCTACAAATGTCCTTTACTGATCTAGGGTTAAATTCAAGTTCATACATTCTACTTAGTTGTCCCGATACCTTGGGTTTTTTTTTTTTAATTTAACTTTTATTTTTATTTATCTTTTATTTCAGGGGTACATGTGCAGATTTGTTATATAAGTAAACTTCTGTCATGATGGTTTGCTGTACAGATTATTTCATCAACCATGTTTTAAGTCTCATTCCCATTAGTTATTTTTCCTGATCCTCTTCCTCCTCCATACTGCACCTTCCAATAGCCCCAGTGTATGTTGTTCCCATCTATGTGTCTATGTGTTCTCACCATTTAGCTCCCACATAAGTGAGAACATGCGGTATTCAGTTTTCTGTTTCTGTGTTAGTTTGCTAAGGATAATGGACTCTAGCTCCATCCATGTTCTTGCAAAGTACATAATCTCGTTCTTTTTGTGGCTACATAGTATTCCATCGTGTATATTTACATTGTTTAAATCCAGTCCACCATTGGTGGGCATGTAGGTTGGTCCATATCTTTGCTATTGTGAATAGTGCTGCAATGAACATACATGTGCATGTGTCTTTATAATAGAACGATTTATATTCGTTTGGGTATATGTCTAGCAACGGGATTGTTAATTAGAATGTTTTTTCTGTTTTTAGGTCTTTGAAGAATTGCCACATGGTTTTTCACAATAGTTGAACTAATTTGCACTCCGACCAACAGTGTATAAGTGTTCCTTTTTCTCCACAACCTCGCCAACATCTGTTATTTATTGACTTTTTAATAATAGCCATTCTGAATGGTGTGAGATCGTACGCATCTCACTGTGATTTTGATTTGCGTTTCTCTAGCGATCCATGATGTTGAGCTTTTTTTTTTTTCTTTTTTCTTTTTTCTTTTGAGACAGAGTTTCACTCTGTTATCCAGGCTGGAGTACAGTGGCATGATCTTGGATCACTGCAACTTCTGGGTTCAAGCAATTCTCCTGCCTCAGCCTCCTGAGTAGCTGGGATTACAGGCACCCGCTACTACGCACAGCTAATTTTTGTGTTTTTAGTGAAGACGGGGTTTCACCATGTTGACCAGACTGGTCTCGAACTCCTGAACTCAAGTAATCAACCCAACTTGCCTCCCAAAGTGGTGGGATAACAGTCATGAGCCGCTGTGTACAGCCTTGAGCTTTTTAAAATATGATTGATGGCCACACATGTATGTCATCTTTTTCTGTTCATGTCCTTTGCCCACTTTTTAATGTGGTTCTTTGTTTCTTGTAAATTTAAGTTCCTTATAGATGCTTGATAGTAGACCTTTGTCAAATGCATAGTTTGCAAAAATATTCTCCCATTCTGTGGGTTGTCTGTTCACTCTGTTGATAGTTTACTTTGCTGTGTAGAAGCTCTTTAGATTAATTAGATCCCATTTGTCAATTTTTGCTTTTGTTGCAATTGTTTTTGGTGTCTTCGTCATGAAATCTTTGCTTGTTCCTATGTTCAGAATGGTATTGCTTAGGTTGTCTTCCAGAGTTTTTAGAGTTTGTGGTTTTACATTTAAGTCTTTAATTCACCTTGAGTTAATTTTTGTATATGGTATAAGAAAGAAGTCCAGCTTCAAACTTCTGCAAATGGTTAGCCAGTTATCCCAGCACCATTTATTGAATAGGGAATGCTTTCCCCATTGCTTGTTTCAGCTGCGCTTCTTGAAGATCAGATAGTAGTAGGTGTGTGGTCTTATTCCTGTGTTCTCTATTCTGTTCCATTGGTCTGTGTGTCTGTTTTTGTACTGGTACCATGATGTTTTAGTTACCGAAGCCATGTCGTATAGTTTGAAATCAGGAAGTGTGATGCCTCCAGCTTTGTTCTTTTTACTAAGGATTGTCTTGGCTATTTGGGCTCTTTTTCGGTTCCATATAAATTTTTAAATATTTTTTTTTTTTTTTCTAATTCTGTGAAGAACGTCAATGGTAGTTTAATAGGAATAGCATTGAATCTATCAATTGCTTTGGGCAGTATGTCCATTTTAACAATATGGACTCTTCCTATCCATGAGATTGGAATGCTTTTCCGTATGTTAGTGTCATCTCTGATTTCTTTGAGCAGTATTTTGCAGTTCTCCTTGTAAAGATCTTTTAACTTCCCTGGTTAGCTATATTCCTAGGTATTTTGTTCTTTTTGTGGTATTTGTGAATGGGATTGCACTCCTGATTTGGCTCTCAGTTTGACTGTTGTTGGTATATATAAACGTTACTGATTTTTGCACATTGATTTTTTATCCTGGGACTTTGCTGAAGTTGTGTTTGGGGTTTGGGGGCTGAGACTACGGGGTTTTCTAGATATAGGATCATGTCAACTACAAACAGGGATAGTTTGACTTCCTCTCTTCCTATTTGGATGCCTTTAGTTCTTTCTCTTGCTTGATTGCCTTGGCCAAGACAATAGGAGTGGTAAGAGAGGGCATCCTTATCCTGTGCCAGTTTTCAAGGGAATGCTTCCGTCTTTTCCCTCCACCTCTTTTATTACATTAACATTTTTAGAAAGGACTGGCCAGGTATTTTCTATAATGTTTCTAATTTTGACTTTCCTAATATTTTTTTCATGGCTAAATTTCATGGTAAGAATACCACAGAAGTAATGATGTGCTCTTCAGAGTATCACAGGCATATGATGTGGATTTGTTCCATTTCTGATGATGTCAAATTTAATTACTGGCTTCATCTGGTACCTGACAGGATTTTCAACTGTATTGCAGTTTTTCCTTTGTAATTATTGAGTCTCTTCTGAAATACACTTCCAGGCTATGCAAATATTTTTCATCATCTAATCACCCACCACTTTTAGTACATATCGGTGAAGGTAAGTGGTGATTTACTATTTTCATCATTCCTTCGACATCAATTGGATAGAATTATCTTCTAAGGAAGAGTTTCTCCTGCCATCCTATTTATTTATTTATTGCTAACTGATTGATTGACTCATTCATTTATATGGCTCATTCATATGTATATTATTTATTTTGTTGCTCAAATAGTTTCACATTTGACATCTGGGGCCTTCTTCCCAATAGTCTGGGTGGCCTTTTAACAAAGCCACATTGGTTTCGAGTATTTTTTTTTTGCTTATCTTGTATTATCAGTGTGATTAAACCACTTAAATTTTACTTTTAGTGAAACCTTTTAATTTTTGCCCATTTTCCATTTAGGTGTTTATGTTTTAGTTCATTTTTTAGTTGTTCACTGACTAGTGGATGATTTTGTAATGATAAGGCAATGAATTATTTGCAATATGATTTGTAAAATGTTTTGCAGTTGATCATTTACATTTTGATCTTCAATTTTTTATGTGTGTTTATAAATGTTTTCAATGTAATAAGATTTGTCACAATTTTAATTTTTCTTGATTTTGTGTCATAATTGCACAAGACTTCCCACTTTTATATTTTAAAACATTTTTACTATACAGTATTTTTCTTTTAAGTATCCTTAAAGATGACTTTTTGTATTCACATCTTTGATCCATTTGAAGTTTAACTTAGTGTGAGATGTAAGGTATGCATAATTTTGTTTTCTTTAGAAGACTACTTTGTAGTCAAAAAAGCAACATTTACTGTATAATTCCTCAATTCACTATTTATTTGAAACTCTATTGTTCTCTAATAATAACATTTGCATGTACTTGGTTGTATCTCTTCCATTTATTTGTGTCTATTTATGACTTTATATTATACTTTTTTATTTTGTCTAGTGTTATGATGCATTTAATATGCTGATAGGCTCCCTTCCCTTTACTTATTATTTTTTCAGATTTATTCCCATTATTTTTAAATTTAGTTTTCCTTATGAAATGTAGCTTATATTTATTCAGTTAATAAAAATCAAGTATTACTAATTGCATCACATTTATTAGAGGGAATTGACATTTGGGCGGGGTGCGGTGGCTCACGCCTGTAATCCCATCACTTTGGGAGGCCGAGGTGGGTGGATCACCTGAAGTCAGGAGTTCAAGACCAGCCTGGGCAACATGGTGAAATCCCATCTCTACTAAAAATACAAAAATTAGCCAGGCATGGTGGTGCGTGCCTATAATCTCAGCTACCCAGGAGGCTGAGGCAGGAGAATCCCTTGAACCCAAGGAGGCGGAGGTTGCGGTGAGCTGAGATCACGTCACTTTACTACAGCCTGGGTGAAAGAGCAAGACTCTGTCTCAAAAACAAACAAACAGAATAGACATTTGGACAAATATGAGTTTTTCCATTTCAGATCACAGCATTACTTTCCATATGTTCAAGTCTCTGAAGTACTTCAAGTATGTTTAAAATCATCTTCACATACAGATAGTTGTGTTTTGTTAAGTTTATTTAGAGGTATTTTATCACATTATTTTAACACTGAATCTGTCAGAGGCTGTTTATCACTTTTTAGATTATTTCAAATGGGATATTTTCCTAATATGTAAATGTTGTTGTTGTTTACAAATAGGAAAACTATTGATTTCTGGACACAATTTTTTTGTCTAGAAACCTGTTTGACTTTCCTCATTGTAACTGATTTTATCAGTTGAATCTGATTTCCAAGTATACATTGACATCAGCAGCAAATAGTGAAAATGAGTACTCTCTCTTATTTTTATGACTAATTTCTTTCACACGATTAACTACAGTGAAACAAGGAAACATCTGAATTTTGTCATTTAGAAGTAGGGATGACATTCTCACAAGTCGATTTTTCCCAGAGTAAGTAGTCTACAAATATTCTGTTTGCCTTTATGTCAATTTAATATAGTGAGATTTAGGAAACTTTCTTTTTCCCCGTCACTCTGGGTTGTTAACTGTTTTGCAGAGTCCAACAACGTAGTTGTTCCTCCAACAGTGGTGATTTATCCTTCATTATGTATTACTTTCTGTATTTGTGCTTTCTACTTCTGCATTATCTAGTTTATAGGTTTGCTTGAACATTCAGTGTTTGGTTTATTTATTACTTCAGCCATTTTTCTTATTTCTAATTTTTACATTGTGTTTTTATCTTTATTAAATCCATCCTTCTACTTTCCCGTGCCATTTGTTGTTTTCCTTTTATTCTATCTTCAATGAAAGCTTCAAGGGTTTACCACATAGCTTCTGATACAAATGGCTTTCATCATTTACACTTTTAGGAAGACTACAATTTGGACTTAAATTTTTTTTAATTGTCTTAAAAGGTTTTTGTTTTTTGTTTTGTTTTTTTGTAATATCCAGGTGTTAGAGACTCTTTAATATTTTATTTTGTTATTATGTTCTTGTCCCAGTTCAGTGTTATCAGAGAATACTTACTCTCTCTACTACCTCTACTTTGGAATACACCGAGACTTTATTTGAAGCTTAGTATTTGGTCACATTTATGAATACTCCATACATACTTTTTTTTTTTTTTTTTGAGATGGAGTCTCGCTCTGTCACCCAGGCTGGAATGCAGTGGCACGATCTTGGCTCACTGCAACCTCTGCCTCCCAGGTTCAAGCGATTCTTCTGCCTCAGCCTCCAGTAGCTGGAGTTACAGGTGCTTGCCACCACACTTAGCTAATTTTTTTGTATTTTTAGTGGAGATGGGGTTTCACCATGTTGGCCAGGCTGGTCTTGAACTCCTGACTTAAGGTGATCCTCTTGCCTCGCCCTCCCAAAGTGCTGGGATTACAGGCATGAGCCACCGCACCTGGCCAATACACACTTTTTTAAAAGGTATATTCATTGTTCAGGAACAACATTTAAGTGTTTATATTAGTTTAAGATCTTAAAGGAAATTTTGACTTACTTTGTTAAATTCCCAAAACACATTTATCATAATTTTTTGGAGAGATTACACAGCAGAGAACTGCAAGATCAATTGGCAGGTAATTAATTTTTTCCCAAGTTTAATTTTTAAAACCCAGGAATGTTATCTAGCTCATTTTATTCAAAATATGTTTCATGTTTACTAGTAAAAGTACCTTTTGTTTGACTTAGGTGTTTTCATTGAGTCTCCATTTATTTTCTTTTAGATCTTAGCTATTAATACCATAAATATTATTTAAAAATTAAGAAAATTTTAAATAAAAAATTAGATTCCAAACTATAATCATGACATAATAATTTTGTTTTATTTCTTTGAGACAGAGTTGCAAATAAAAAAATTAAATTCCAAACTATAATCATAATAATTTTGTTTAGTTTTTTGCGACAGAGTCTCACTCTGTCACCCAAGATGGAGTGCTGTGGCCCCATCTCAGCTCACTGCAGCCTCCGCCTCCCAGGTTCAAACGATTCTCCTGCATCAGTCACGCTAGCTGGGATTACAGGCACCCACCACCACGCCCAGATAATTTTTTTATTTTTAGTAGAGACAGGGTTTCACCATGTTGGCCATGTTGGCCTCAAACTCCCAGTCTCAAGTGATCCACCTATTTTATCCTCTCAAAGTGCTAGAATTACGGCATGAGCCCCCACGTCCTGCCAATCATAACATCATAATACATTTCATCACTTCACACACACAGATGCACATACATATGTATAATTGTTTTTATTTGTTACAAATAATTCTTTTATATGATTTTACAATAAATTTGTTAAATTGATTCCTAGTTAATTACTATTAGGTTCTTTATAATATTTTGTTATTATGAACAATGTAGCCAGACAGAAATGTTCATGTGTGTGTATATAAATGTACATCCATACACATAAACATGTATGTGTGTATGTATTTTATATATATATATGTATATGTGTGTGTGTATATATATACACTTATATATAAGTTGGCATTGGGTATATATATAATATATATAATATATATAATATAATAAAATATATATAATATAATATATATAATATAATAAAATATAATAATTTCAAAGACTCATTTCTACAAGAAAAATGCTACTTCTCTAGGTGCACTTTTCAGCTTCAATCCCATTTTGAATGTCAATAAATAGTGCCACATTGTCCTCCAGGAACATTCTATTTTGAAGAAGTGTACAAAACAGATCTGTTTATAGTGGGCCTGTTTTTTTTTTGTTGTTTTTTTTTTTTTTTTTTTTTTTTGCCATTTTTCAGTTTTATCCATTGGAATGAGGGTGGGTGAGGAAACGGAGTAGAACGGTGGTAAAGATCATGCCTGCATATGGCACTATCTGCAGTACACATGGCTTCTACATTTTAAGGTAGCCATTTTTGTGAGGTCTTAGCAAAGTATTTGCAACCATTTGCAACAGGAGGACTTCTTCACAATGCCTCCTGCAATGGAAATGGCCTGCCAAAAATGACTGCATCAAATCAGCTGCATCAAAATGACTTAATTTGTCAATATAAGCAGTCGTTATTTTTTGTATTGTTATTATGATTATGGATTTTCTTTGTGATGTACTGTGTTTGCATTTTTCTTCTTTCATCATATATTATTATTATAGTTAGAAAAATGTACAATAGAAAGATTGTAGAGCTTAGAAACACAGGTGAGTAGCCACTGCTCTGCTCTGACCTCTGCATCCTGCTCTCCACCAGTATTCTGAAGGATGAGCTGCTTAATAAACTGGGGGAAAATCTGGCTCTGCTTGTCCTAAATAACTCTGTAAGGTATGTTTTGTGGAGACTTCAAGTTGACTAAGCCTTTGGAGGAATTGTAAAGACTTCAGGTTGATTAAACTGGTACGTAGGTTAGTATTTGTTACTCCCAATTCCCAATGTCTGCAAGCCAATTGAAATATAATATTTATAATTTGATCTGATCTATAACTCAAAAGCTCATTGTCTCAATCACAGAATTTCCCTGCCAGCTCTCAATCTGGACAGAAAGACATTGCTTCGAACTGAGAAGAGGGTCACAGTTCAGCTTCTCTTATAATTGTTCACTCAGGCTCCACAGAGAGCTTCCAGGATGAAGAGTTTTGAGAAGTGGATGTAGGCAACACACATGAAATTTCACTGTGTGGGGAACGTTGTAGGTAACATGGAAGTTCAAGGCTGGGCAAGGTGGCTCACGCCTGTAATCTCGGCACTTCGTGAGGCTGAGATGGGAAGATCACTTGAATCCAGGAGTTTGAGACCAGCCTGGGCAACATAGTGAGACCTCATCTCTACAGAAAAATTAAAATATTAGCCAGGCATTGTGGTGCATGCCTGCAGTTCTAACTGCTCAGGAGGCTGGGTTAGCAAGTGGGACGAGTGCCTGAGCCTGGGAGGTTGATCACACCACTTCACTCCAGACTGGGCAACAGAGCGACACTTCATCTCAAAGAGAAAAAGAGAGGGGGAGAGAGAAACAGAAACAAAGAAAAAATAAAAAAAAAAAGAAAGTTCAAGACACTTTAGGAGATTGTTCAGTGAGAGTCAGAGGGTGTCTTGGGTATTTTGTGGGGCTTGTAATTTACATCCTAGACAACAACTCGCCTCTCCTGTCTTATATTTACGTCCAGCACTGCAGAGTAATTTCATGGATGTGCATGTTCCTATCAGGCACAGCCAGAAAAATAACCCGGGCAAATGCTGAGGGAGAGGGATTTACTGGTTCTGAGTTGTGCAAACCGAAGAATGCAAAAGGCTCCTTATGCCTGAGAGTGTCATAATGTCAGGCTGTAACATCTGTGACTGCTGCAGTTACTCACCAAAACCCACACATGAAGGAGGGAAAGGCACAAGAATCACAGAGGAGGGAGAATTTAGCCTTGATAGAGGGTATTTGAATTTGCTTCAACCCTGGCTGCCAGCACAGGCCCCTGTGGTAATCCAGGGATGGTGACATATATATACATGGCCCCTGCAAGCTGACAAGAACCCACCTTTATAGTCTTACTTCTCATCAGAAACCTACTCCCTCCACTTTATATGTTTTACCCAACACTTTTCTGAGCATGACAGATTTAGGTTTTAGGATTTTTGGTTGTTTGTTTTTTCATGATTATTTTGAGAAATTGACATATACTAATTGTACATATTTTGGGGGTGCATGTGATATTTTGATACATTATACAATGTGTAATGATAAAATCAGGGTAGTTGGGATATCCTTCATGTCAAACATCTATATTTTCTTCATATTGAGAATAGCAGACATCTTTTCTTCTAGCTATTTTGAAATATCCAATAAATCATTATGAATTAGCATTTCCTTACTGTACTATCAAAATCTTGAATATATTACTTCTACCTAATTGTATTTTTCTACCCTTTAACCAACTATTTTGCTTCTCAGTTGAGGCATATGTGGTTCCTCTACCAAAAATGTCTTTCCCCACCTTGATATTCTTGAAATACCTCCCCATCTGGGACATACAGCATGACAACTGTGATTCCCTAGAACCAGAGCCAGAGGAAAGGAGTGGGTGCATATTCTTTACTAAACGGGTGTACTCTTTTCAAGAAAATCTGTAAGAGAGTGAGGAAAGTGGGAGAGTAGGAAATACTTGAGTAAGGCTGTGGTCTCAGGCAGTCTGGCACATCCTGACCTTCTGGGATCTCTGGATAAGTGGTCTTCACCTGCCACAAGACATTTGGTGTTTTGTATTCTCAGAGCAGTCAGCCTTTGTCTGTAGGATGCCTCATGGGCAAGTTGGAGTTCATAGGCTGAGGGAAGTGCTCCAGAGAAAGGGGATAGTTCCAAACCCTGAGCAAAAAATGTTGAAAGCAGATGGCAGATGGGTGCACCAGCCTGGTCCCCAGGCTCTCAGGGGATACCAAAAGCATTTTCTATGTTTTCTTTGATCTGTCACTTGTGTGGTGCCACAACAAGCAGATACAAGAAAAAAGTTAATGCATAAGAGAAAATAAAATCAATCTTGGAAGCAGCTGAGTTTTCTTACTGTCGTGTATAAAGATTTTCAAAGACAGTTACTTGGCCATTACTTGAAAGTACCGATTTACTCACAGAAAAGCTGATTTTTTATTTGTGAAAAAATTTAGAATCATGCATATTGTCCTAATTAATATCCTCTGACTAAATGCAATTCTGCCTTGTGTAGTGCTTGAGAGACATCTTGGTTACAAAGTAAAAATAAATAATCCATTCACAACATTTTTCAAGAGCCAAATAGTTGTGTTTTCACCAGATATCTCAAAGCAGTTACTGATAAAATTCAACCAAGATAGAATAGGACAAAAGTAATTCCAATTTTGCTAGATAGTATGCTTTTTAAAAATGGACCTAAGGCATTAGACTAAGAGGAGGTGAAATATCTTCCTCAAATATGAAAACAGAATTCAGATTGATTTTCCTGGAATCTGTCCTTGGGTTTCGTAATCATATTAACTGCTGAATTGTTTAGAGAAATGGTTCAATATCTACTCATGCAGTATCTTCCTCCACATTTTCAAGAAAATCTTTATGAGCTTGGTGAATACTCTCTGTGGTAATAAAGGAACAATATCCTAAAGCAAAGAAAGATCTTAACTCTGTCACTGTCCCAATAGGACAAAGCTTATGTGCTGAGAGCAAACACAGCTCGAATCACATAGATAAAAGGAAGCAATGTCAGAATCAGAAAACAAGATTCTTAAGGTGTTATTCATTTAAGTTTTCAATCTCTGAACATTATTTCCAAATACGCCTTTTTTCACCAGTCTATAATTAATGGATACTAGGAACAGTGATTTCTTCACTAGATGTACATGCACGGTCTTTTGTTTGCAGAAAATCCCCAGAGCCACTGGAAGAAAAATGAGGGTGGTAACAGCTGCTTTTAGTGGGTTTTTCACCTTTTAAGACTGAAATAGATTCACATTACATACTTTAAGTATGACTCTGACCATCACTCTCACACACACACAAACACACACCCACACTCCACTAAATAAATGAAAAAATTTTTTTGTCATTTTTGGAACTCAACGTCTTCTCAAATTTGGAAAATGCCCTGCGGTCCAACGTTTTGGAGAATTCCCTGTGGTAGGTAGTTACCAGTTCTCACTGAAAACTCTTGAGTCAGATGTTGTTCCAATCTATATGTCATATCCACACTTCTGGATGGGCCGTTTTCAAACCAGGTTTGTGTCATAGGCTCCTTTGAAGTGGCCGCTCTCTTCTGAACCTCAGGTCCTCCTTCCGTTGATCATTGTGTATTTCTTGCCTCTGAAATCTTGCCACTTTATCAAGGAGCTGCCACCAAGAAGCATGTGGCTGTTCCCCACCAGTTTGTACACCCAAGGATACTCCCCTCTCACTGCAACTGGAGAATCACGTTCTCCTTGTTTTCTCAAAAGGGCTAATGGATTCGTGATAAATATCTATCTCTTCAGCTAGCATAGATGTTTACAAAAGTAGGAATGCATATTGACTTCAAAGTGCTCTTTCTTCTGCCCCCTAAAATATATACTGAAGTTAAGAATAATTAAAAAATAAAATTGCTGCTTTAAAGAGTGTGCATATAATGAATGAATAGGAAATGGGGTGGTTAGACTGGAAAGAAAACCTACAGGGGAAAGATACAAATTGATCCTTCACATATCTTACCTCCATAGAATATAAAATGTAACAGGCAATTTTGAAAAATAAAAATCACCCATTATCCAATTACCAAACGAAGAAAGCGTAACAGTCATTTTGTTTTATATCCTTTCAGCCTTTTTTTTTTCCTTTTCCCTGCTGGTTTGAGTACACATTGATGCGACCCCAAATGGAAGCAATTTAGCAAATATCTGTTTCAAATTACGAATGTTCATGCTCTTTACCCCAAAATTCTATTACGGCACATTTATTCTGTATTTCAAATAAGTGGAAAGAGAAGTACTACAAGCATCTCCATTGCAATACTTTTTAAAATAAGAACACTTAGAAATAACAATAGATAACCAGTTTCATAAATCATGGTACATCTATACAACACAATGGCTACTTTGTAGCCATAGAAAACGAGGAAATTCTTTATGCTCTAAAGAGTGATATTAAGACACAAAAGTATCATTTTTATAAACTTGGATTTGAAAGGTGGAGATTGAAGAAGGAGAATGTAACCTCTCTGCACATCATTTATCTATCTAAAAATGAAGATGACCACGTTGCCTCCCTCTTAAGATTGTTGCAAGGATTCCATGAATAAATATTTTTAAAGTGCTTAGACTAGGGCATGACACAGAGGCTAGTGCTATGTTAGTATTAGTTACCATCACTATAAGACATGTCGTTAAGTAGCGGGAAAGTTCAAAACAGGGTACATAGTGGGCTTTCGTTTATATAAAAATGAGAAGTACAGGTGCACATTTTTACTTATGCTTACGTGTAATGCATCTAAAAGGTTTTACAGGAGACTATTAACCCTGGTTATATATGGAAAGGAGAACTGGGCTGGGTACAAAAGAAAAATAAACTTTTCACTGTATATCCTTCCATGCATTTTAAAATCAGGAAGAAGGTTAAATTATTTATTCAAAATTAAATAAGATAAAAATATACAAGAAGGCCTTCCCTGCAGCAAGATTTTTAAAGAGATTTCTATCTATGCCTCTAGTTCTTTTGCTGCTATGTTTTTACATTACTATGTCTGGAATTTAATTCTATATATGGTATATATTAGGGAATTTTTTATTTTTCTTAATCTCATCAAATGTTTTTGTTCTAATGGTGTCTGTTTTCTTAAATACCAGTTTGTATCTATCTATCTTATTTAAACATATTCACACATAACTCAATATCTAAACACTTTCTCTTTCAATTTTTTATTCCTATTCTATTGCCACACTTGTTCTATTATCATAAGTTTAAAATATATATTAGTATTCTTCCACTAATACTGTTTATTCCAGTTAAAGCCTTTGTTTAATGTTTAAATGATTTCCTCAATTAAAATAACTTTTGAATTAATGGTTTTTGCTATTAGATTTAAAGTTTTTTAAAATAAATATGTATGTGAAAACCAACCTTTTTCTAATAGCAAGACATTATATCAAGGAAAAAATTACATGAACTAATACCTAGATGATAGATGAATTAATATGCATATTGTATATGTGTGTATATATTAACATATATATACATATATACTACATATATGTATTTTGTGTGTGTGTGTGTGTGTCTGTATTTGAGGTAAGGTCTCACTCTGTTGCCCAGACTGGAGTGCAGTGGCTTAATCATGGCTCACTTCAACTTTGACCTCCCCAGGCTCAAGTGATCCTCCAACCTCAGCCACTCAGGTAGCTGGGGCTACAAGTGCATGCCACCATGCCCCACCAATTTTGTGTGTGTGTGTGTTTCTGTAAAGAGGGAGTTTCACCATATTTCCCAGGCTGGTCTCGAACTCCTGGGCTCAAGCAATCCACCCCCGTTGGCTTCTCAAAGTGTTAGGATTACAGGTATGAGACACCGCGCCTATCCAGATATTGTATATTTTAAGTTGAACATTTTAATTAAACTTTTTATTAATTTGAAATAATCATACATTCAGATGTAATTGGGAAGAAAAGATTGATACATTCAGGTTACAGAACATTTCCATCAGCCCAATCATCCCAAGGATGCCTCATGTTGCATTTTTATACCTGTTGCACACCTACTGCCCTCGCAATCTCATTCCTCCTTAAACTTTGGAAACCACAAATTTGTTCTAAATTTCTATAAATTTCTTATTCCAAGAATGTCATGGAAATGAAACCATATACTATTAACTTTTAAGCATTTCCTTTTTTTCTTTTTAATTTTTGTGGTAACATAGCTGATGTATGTATTTATGGGATACATTAGATATTTTGATACAGGCATGCAAAATGCAAAATAAGCACATTATGAAGAAAGGGGTATCGATTCCCTCAAGCGTTGATCCATTGAGTTGCAAACAATCCAATTAAACTCTTCAAGTTATTTTAAAATGTACAGTTATTATTGACAATAGTCACCCTGGTGTGCTACCAAATATAGTAGGCCTTATTCATTCTATTTTTCATACCCGTTGATGATCCTTACAACCCCCTAGAGATTTGTCCAGGCTGTCATGTGCATCAATAGTTAACTCATTTTTATTAAGTAATGTTCCATAATTCAGTAGTTAATTCCTTTTTGTTAAGTAATGTTATATGATAAGGATGTACTACAGCTTGTTTAACCATTCACCTGCAGAAGAACATCTCAGTTGTTTCTAGTGTTTGGCTATTGCAAATAAAGCTGCTAAACATCTTCATTTACAGGCTTTTGTGTGAATAAAAGTCTTCATTTCTCTGGGAGAAATGCCCAGGAGTATAATTTCTGGATCAGATTGTAGTTATAGGTTTAATTATCTTTTAAGAAACTGTCAAGTCAAATATCTTTTTATCCTGCAACCCTGCTGGACTCACTTATTAGTTCTGAGATTATTTTTTCTTTGGCTTTTGTTCTATTTGTTTAAGATTATTTGTGCTTTTCTTTTCTTTCTTTCTTTTTTTTTTTTTTTTTTTGAGATGGAGTTTCACTCTTGTCACCCAGGCTGGAGTGCGGTGGCTTGTTCTCAGCTCACTGCAACCTCCACCTCTCAGGTTCAATCGATTCTCTTGCCTCAGCCTCCCGAGTAGCTGGGATTACAGGCACCCACCATCACGTCCAGCTATTTTTTTTATATTTTTAATAGAGAGAGAGTTTCACCATGTTGTCTAAGCTGGTCTCAAACTCATGACCTCAGGTGATCTGCCCGCCTAGGTCTCCCAAAGTGCTGGGATTACAGGTGTGAGCCACAGTGCCCAGCCTATTTGTGGTTTTCTACGTAGACAATTATTTTATCTGCAGGTAGGGAAACTTATTTCTTCCTTTCTAAACGGTACACCTTTATTTCATTTTCTTGCCTTGTTGCATGGGCTAGAACTATCAGCACTATAAAGATAAGCATGGTAAGAGCAGACATTCTTGCTTTATTCCAAGTCTTAGGTGAAAAGTGTTCATTTTTTCACCATTAACTATAATTTTAGCTGTTTTCTGTACTTTGTCTCAATTAAGTTGAAAAAAGTCTCTTCATTCCTGTATTACTGAGAGGTTTTTTTAAAATCATAAATGAATGCTGAATGTTGCCAAATGCTTTTTCAGCATCAATATGATCATGTGATTTTAGTGATTCTAACATGTTAAAATGGTGGATTACATTATTGATTTTTTTTTTTTTTTTTTGAGAGAAGCCTCGCTCTTATCCCCCAGGTTTGCATAAATGGCTCGATCTCAGTTCACTGCAACCCTTGCCTCCAGGGTTTAAATGATTCTCCTGCCTCTGCTTCCCAAGTAGCTGGGTTTAAGTCACCTATTACCACACCCATCTAATTTTTGTATATTTTAGTAGAGATGGGGTTTCACCATGCTGATCAGGCTGATTTTGAACTCCTGACTTCAAGTGATCTGCCCGCCTCGGCCTCCCAAAGTGCTGGGATTACAGGCGTGAGCCACTGCACCTGGCCACAATAATTGATTTTTGAATACCAGCCTTGCACAACTAGAGTAGACCCTACTTGGTCCTCATGTATAATTCTTTTTGTATATTGATAAATTCTATTTGTCAATATTTTGTTCAAGATTTGTGTATCTATACTCATTAAGAAAATGGATTTCTTTTTTTGTACTGAGCTGATCTGGTTTTAGTATAGAGCAATACTACCTTCAGGAAATAAGTTAGAAAGTGTCCCTCTTCCTCTATTTTGTGAAAGAGATTATATTATTGCCATTCATTGAATGTTTGGCAAAAATTTTCCTGTGAAACCATATGTTACTAAAGATTTGTTTCCTTGCAAATTTAAGAATTACCAATTCAAATTAAGTAACAGTAATTTGGATATTCTAATTATGCATTTTATATTGGGTGTGTTATGATTGTATTTTTTGAGGATTTGGTACATTTGGTTTATGTTTTCAAGCTTATGTTTTCAGGGTTGATTTAGTATCCCTTTATTAATTATTTTTATGTAGTCAGGTACTATATTAATATTCTGGTTCCTTTATGATATTAGTAATTTATGTCATTTTCAGCTATCTTTCTAGAGGATTGTAGACTTTATTCATCTTTAAAAAACATCCTTTGTTTGCAAGCACAGAAGAAAGGCCATGTGAGGAGCCATAAAACTATGGCTGTCAGCCTGGAGTGGTGGCACACACCTGTAATCTCAGTACTTTGGGACACCAAGGTGGGCGGATCACTTGAGGTTGCTTCTAAGATGGCCAAATGGGAACAGCTTCAGTCTGCACCTCCCAGCAAGATTGATGCAGAAGACGGGTGATTTCTGCATTTCCAACTGAGCTCTGAAGAGAGCAGTGGTTCTCTCAGCATGGTGTTCAAGCTCTGAGAATGAACAGACTGCCTCCTCAAATGGATCCCTGACCTCCGGGTAGCCTGACTGGGAGACACCTACCAGTAGGTGATGATAGAAACCTCAAATAGGTGGGTGCCCCTCTTGGACAAAGCTTCCAGAGGAAGAATCAGGCAGCAATATTTGCTGTTCTGCAGCCTCCTCTGGTGATACCCAGGCAAACAGGGTCTGGAGTGGACCTCCAGTAAACTCCAACAGACCTGCAGCTGAGGGGCTTGACTGTTAGAAGGAAAACTAACAAACAGAAAGGAGTAATATCAACACCAACAAAAAGGACATCCACACCAAAACCCCACCTGTAGGTCAACAATATCAAAGACCAAAGGTAGATAAAAACCACAAAGATGGGGAGAAACCAGAGGAAAAATGCTGAAAATTCCAGAACCAGAGCACCCCTTCTCCTCCAAAGGATCACAACTACTTGCCAACAAGGGAATAAAACTGGATGGAGAATGAATTTGAGAAGTTGACAGAAATAGGCTTCAGAAGGTCGGTAATAACAAACTTCTCTGAGCTAAAGGAGCATGTTCTAACCCATTGCAAGGAAGCTAAAACCTTGAAAACAGGTTAGCCAATTAGCTAACTAGAATAAACAGTGTACAGAAGACCTTAAATGACCTAAAGGAGCTGAAAACTGTGGCACGAGAACTATGTGACACATGCACAAGCTTCAATAACCGATCTGATCAAGTGGAAGAAAGGATATCAGTGATTGAAGATCAAATTAATGAAATAAAGTGAGAAGACAAGATTAGAGAAAAAAGAGTAAAAAGAAATGAACAAACCTGCAAGAAATATGGGACTATGTGAAAAGACCCAATATACGTTTGATTGGTATACCAGAAAGTTACAGGGAGAATGGAACCAAGTTAGAAAACACTCTTCAGGGCCGGGCGCGGTGGCTCAAGCCTGTAATCCCAGCACTTTGGGAGGCCAAGACGGGCAGATCACGAGGTCAGGAGATCGAGACCATCCTGGCGAACACGGTGAAACCCCGTCTCTACTAAAAAAATACAAAAAAAAAACTAGCCGGGCGAGGTGGCGGGCGCCTGTAGTCCCAGCTACTCGGGAGGCTGAGGCAGGAGAATGGCATAAACCCGGGAGGCGGAGCTTGCAGTGAGCTGAGATCCGGCCACTGCACTCCAGCCTGGGCGACAGAGCCAGACTCCATCTCAAAAAAAAAAAAGAAGGAAAAAAAAAAAAAAAGAAAACACTCTTCAGGATACTATGCAGGAGAGCTTCCCCGACCCAGCAAGGCAGGCCAACATTCAAATTCAGGAAATACAGAGAACACCACAAAGATACTCCTTAAGAAGAGCAACCCAAGACACATAATTGTCAGATTCACCGAGGTTTAAATGAAGGAAAAAATGTTAAGGGCAGCCAGAGAGAAAGGTTGGGTTACCCACAAAGGGAAGCTCATCAGACGAACAGAGGATCTCTTGGCAGAAACTCTACAAGCCAGAAGATAGTGGGGGGCCAATATTCAGCATTCTTAAAAGAAATAATTTTCAAACCAGAATCTCATATCCAGCCAAACTAAGCTTCATAAGTGAAGGAGAAATAAAATCCTTTCCAGACAAGCAAATGCTGAGAGATTTTGTCACCACCAGGCCTGCCTTACAAGAGCTCCTGAAGGAAGAACTAAACATGGAAAGGAACAATCAGTACGAGCCACTAGAAAAACATGCCAAATTGTAAAGATCATCAATGCTATGAAGAAACTGCATCACTTAACTGGTAAAATAAACAGATAAATCATAATGACAGGATCAAATTCAAACATAACAATATTAACTTTAAATGTAAATGGGATAAATGCCCCAATAAAAAGACACACACTGGCAAATTGGATAAAGAATCAAGACCCATCAATGTGCTGTATTCAGGAGACTCATCTACGTGCAAAGACGCACATAGGCTCAAAATAAAGGGATGGAGGAAGATATACCAACCAAATGGAAAGAAAAAAAAAAAAAGCAGAGGTTGCAATCCTAGTCTCTGATAAAAGAGACTTTAGACTGACAAAGATCAAAAGAGACAAAGAAGGCCACTACATAATGGTAAAAGGATCAATTCACCAAGAAGAGCTAATTATCCTAAATATATATGCACCCAGTACAGGAGAGTCCACACTCCTGAAGCAAGTCCTTAGAGACCTACAAAGAGACTTAGACTCCCACACAATAATAATGTGAGACTTTAACACCCCACCGTCAATCTTAGACAGATCAACGAGACAGAAGGTTAACAAGGATATCCAGGATTTGAACTCAGCTCTGCACCAAGCTGACCTAATAAACATCTACAGAACTCTCCAACCCAAATCAACAGGATATACATTCTTCTGAGCACCACATCACACTTATTGGAAAATTAACTATATAATTGGAAGGAAAACACTCCTCAGCAAATTCAAAAGAAAGGAAATCATAACAAATAGTCTCTTAGACCACAGTGCAATCAAACTAGAACTCAGGATTAAGCAGCTCACTGAAAATTGCAAAACTACATGGAAACTGAACAACCCACTCCTGAATGACTACTGGGTAAATAATGCAATTACGGCAGAAATAAAGATGCTTTTTGAAACCAATGAGAACAAAGATACAATGTACCAGAATCTCAGGGACTCATTTAAAGCAGTGTGTAGAGGGAAATTTATAGCACTAAATGCACACAAGAGAAAGCAAGAAAGATCTAAAATTGACACCCTAACATCACAATTAAAAGAACTGGAGAAGCAAGAGCAAACACATTCACAAGCTAGCAGAAGGCAATAAATAACGAAGATCAGAGCAGAACTGAAGGAGACAGATACACAAAAAATCTTTCAAAAAATCAGTGAACTCAGGAGCTGGTTTTTTGAAAAGATAACAAAATATATAGACTGCTAACAAGACTAATAAAGAAGAAAAGAGAGAAGAATCACATAGATGCAGTAAAAAAATGATAAAGGGGTTATTACCTCCGATCCCACAGAAACACAAACTACCATCAGAGAATACTGTAAACACCTCTATGTAAATAAACTAGAAAATCTAGAAGAAATGGATAAATTCCTGGACACGTACACCCTCCCAAGACTAAATCAGGAAGAAGATGAATCTCTGAATAGACCAGTAACAGGTTCTGAAATTGAGCCAATAATTAATAGCCTACCAACCAAAAAAAGTCCAGGACCAGATGGATTCACAGCTGAATTCTACCAGAAGTACAAAGAGGAGCTGGTGCCATTCCTTCTGAAGCTATTCCAATCAATAGAAAAAGAAGGAATCCTCCCTAACTCATTTTATGAGGCCAGCATCATCCTGATACCAAAGCCTGGCAGAGACACAACAACAAAAAAAGAGAATTTTAGGCTAATATCCCTGATGAACATCAATGCAATAATCCTCAGTAAAATACTGGCAAACCGAATCCAACAGCACATCAAAAAGCTTATCCACCATGATCAAGTGGGCTTCATCCCTGGGATGCAAGGCTGGTTCAACATATGCAAAGTAATAAATGTAATCCATCACATAAATAGAACCAACAACAAAAACCACATGATTATCTCAATAGACACAGAAAAGGCCTTCGACAAAATTCAACAGCCCTTCATGCTAAAAACTCTCAATAAACTAGGTATTGATGGAACACATCTCATAATAATAAGAGCTATTTATGACAAATCCACAGCCAATATCATACCGAATAGGCAAAAGCAGGAAGCATTCCCTTTGAAAACTGGCACAAGACAAGTATGCCCTCTCTCACCACTCCTATTCAACACAGTATTGGAGTTCTGGGCAGGGCAATCAGACAAGAGAAAGAAATAAAGGGCATTCAATTAGGAAAAGAGGGAGTCAAATTATCTCTCTTTGCAGATGACATGATTGTATATTTTGAAAACTCCATCATCTCAGCCCAAAATCTGCTTAAGCTGCTTAAGCTGATAAGAAAATTCAGCAAAGTCTCAGGATACAAAATCATTGTGCAAAAATCACAAGCATTCCTATACACCAATAATAAATACAGAGTCAAATCCTGAGTGAACTCCCATTCACAATTACTATAAAGAGAATAAAATATCTAAGAATCCAGCTTACAAGAGATGTGAAGGATCTCTTCAACGAGAACTACAAACCACTGTTCAACTAAATAAAAGAGGACACAAACAAATGGAAGAACATTTGTGAAAGAAATCAATATTGTGAAAATGGTCATACTGCCCAAGATAATTTATAATTTCAATGCTATCCCCATCAAGCTACCACTGACTTTCATCACAGAATTGGAAAAAACTACTTTAAACTTCATATGAAACCAAAAAGAGCCCACATAGCCAAGACAATCCTGGGCAAGAAGAACAAAGCTGGAGGCATCACACTACCTGACTTCAAACTGTACTACAAGACTACCATAACCAAAACAGTATGGTACTGGTACCAACACAGATACATAGACCAACGGAACAGAACGAAGGCCTCAGAAATAACACCACACGTTTTCAACCATCTGATCTTTGACAAACCTGACAAAAACAAGCAAGGGGGAACAGATTCCCTATTTCATAAATGGTGCTGGGAAAACTGGCTAGCCATATGTAGAAAGGTGAAACTGGATCCCTTCCTTACATTGTATACAGAAATTAACTCAAGATGGATTAAAGACTTAAATGTAAGACCTAACACCATAAAAACCCTAGAAGAAAAACTAGGCAATACCATTCAGGACATAGGCATGAGCAAAGACTTCATGACTAAAACACCAAAAGCAGTGGCAAAAGAAGCCAAAGTAGACAAATGAGATTTAATTAAACTAAAGAGCTTCTGCCCAGCAAAAGAAACTTTCACCAGAGTCAACAGGCAATCTACAGAATGGGAGAAAATTTTTGCAATCTACCCATCTGACAAAGAGCTAATACCCAGAATCTACAAAGAACTTAAACAAATTTATAAGGAAAAAAACAAACAACCCCATCGAAAAGTGGGCAAAAGGATATGAACAGACACTTCTCAGAAGAAGACATTTATGCAGCCAACAAACATATGAAAAAGAAGCTAACTATCACTGCTCATCAGAGAAATGCAAATCAAAACCACAATGAGATATCATCTCATGACAATTAGAATGACAATCATTAAAAAGTCA
This sequence comes from Theropithecus gelada, assembly GCF_003255815.1. Classification (NCBI taxonomy): domain Eukaryota; kingdom Metazoa; phylum Chordata; class Mammalia; order Primates; family Cercopithecidae; genus Theropithecus; species Theropithecus gelada. Next base: position 51,193,996 of record NC_037677.1, read on the forward strand.
GGAAACAACAGATGGTGGAGAGGATGTGGAGAAACAGGAATGCTTTTACACTGTTGGTGGGAGCGTAAATTAGTTCAACCATTGTGGAAGACGGTGTGGCAATTCTTCAAGGATCTAGAACTAGAAATACCATTTGACCCAGCAATCCCATTATTGGGTATATACCCAAAGGATAATAAATCATGCTACTACAAAGACACATGCACACATATGTTTATTGCAGCACTATTCACAATATCAAAGACTTAGAACCAACCCAAATGTCCATCAATGATAGACTGGATTAAGAAAATGTGGCACATATACACCATGGAATACTCTGCAGCCATAAAAAAGGATGAGTTCATGTACTTTGCAGGGATATGGATGAAGCTGGAAACCATAATTCTAAGCAAGCTATCAGAAGGACAGAAAACCAAACACCACATGTTCTCACTCATAGGTGGGAGTTGAACAATCAGAACACATGGACACAGGGCAGAGAACATCACACACCAGGGACTGTCAGGTGGTAGGGGGCTGGGGGAGGGATAGCATTAGGGGAAATACCTAATGTAAATGACAAGTTGATGGGTGCAGCAAGCCAACATAGCACATGTATACCTATGTAACAAACCTGCACGTTGTGTACATGTACCCTAGAACTTAAAGTATAATTTTAAAAAAATCTGTTGTTTTATTAATTTCTCTATTGTTTTACTTTTCAAATTTCCTTTATTTCTGTCTTACATTTTTTGTTATTTCCCACCTCTGCTTGCTTTGGTTTTGTTTTCTTTTTCAGGTTCTTGATGTACAAGCTTTAAGACTGAAGCTTGTACATCAAGCTTAATTTAACACTTTTCTGCACATCAAATGTCTGAATTTAGTGCTGTAAATTACACTATCATCATTGCTTTATTTGTGCCCCACAAATCTTTATATGTTGTATTTTTATTTTTTCATAATGAAATAATACATTTTTATGTTAAGTAATAAAATATTAAGTTGTAATATTTTAAGTAATAAAAATAAAGTAAAATTTCATTTTAAAATTTCTTTGAAACCTCTTCCTTAACCCATGGAATTTTAAAAACTGTTTTGTTTTTGCTTTTGTTTCCAAGCATTTGAAGATTTTTCTGTTATCTTTTGTTATTTATTTCTAGTCTAATTTCATTATGTTCGAATAAAATACTCTGCATGATTTCAATTCTCAAAATTATGTCAAAGTTTGCTGTATTGCTTAGGATATTATCTACCTTGGCATATTTTCCAAAGACACTAGAAAATAAAGTCATTTTTGCTACAGTTTAACAGTGTTTAATAAATATTGATTAGAGAATTTTTGTCAAAAGTATTGATTAATTTTAGTTTCTTTTGATTTTTTGGTCTAGCCATTCTATAGTCATTGAGAGGGGTGTGATAAAGTTTCCATCTATAATTACATACTTGTCTATTTCTTTTTTCCAATAATATCAGTTTTTACTTCACATATTTGCAGTTCTATTGTTTGGTGAAAACACTTAAGATTGTTATATCTTCTGGGTGAATTGACCCTTTAATTATTACATAATATCCCACTCTGTCTGATAAATATCAGAGTCTACTTTATCTGATATTAATATAAATAATTAATTTTCTTTAAGGCTTGTATAATATATATTTTTTCATTGTTCTATTTTAAACCTACCTATATTGTTATATTTCTGAGTTTCTTCAAGATAGCATATATTTAAGTAATAATTTTTATCCCACTCTGGGAATCTTTGTCTTTTAATTTTTATATTTAGACTCTTTACATTTAATGTAATTATCAATATTATTTATGTATTTTTTGGGTTTTGTTTGTTCTTTAATCTTGTTTTTACTTTTTTTATTATTCCTGACTTCTTGAGTGTTTTTGAGTGTATGTCTTTGTATAACTAGTTTGCTGTTTGCTCTAGATATTACAATATAGAAGCATAACTTATCACCATCTATTATATTGTCATTTTATCAGTTGAAAGAAAGTAGTTGAAAGAAAGTATAGAAAATTTATCATCCTTCACACTCAATGGGCTAAAATGAACTTTATCCTTGCTTACTTATAATCTTACTGCCTTGCAAAAGTCCTTTTACATACATGTAGAACTGCATCAGATAGTATTTCTTTACCTGTCAAACATAATTTAGAAACTCAAAAAAAGAAACCTATTTTATTTGCCCATATTTTTGCTTATCACATTATTTTTTCCTTTCTAATGTTCCAACGTTTCTTCTTTTATCATTTTTGTTTTCTATTGCGAACTTCCCTTAGGTATATAGGTTTGCTGGCAATACATTTTCTTATTTTTGTCTCAACCAAGAATATTTTGATTTCCTTCCATTCTTAAATAATATTTTTGATGGACATAAGTGTCTGCATTGATATGTTTTCTTTGTTCTTAAAAATATTATTCGGTGAAACCCCGTCTCTACTAAAAAATACAAAAAAAACCAACTAGCCCGGCGAGGTGGCGGGCGCCTGTGGTCCCAGCTACTCCGGAGGCTGAGGCAGGAGAATGGCGTGGACCCGGGAGGCGGAGCTTGCAGTGAGCTGAGATCCGGCCACCGCACTCCAGCCTGGGTGACAGAGCGAGACTCCGTCTCAAAAAAAAAAAAAAAAAAAAAATTATTATACTTTCTCTGGGCCCTGTGATTTCTAAAGATGAATATGCTATTATTTGAATTATTTTGTCTATATAGGTAAGGTACCATTTTCTCACTGTTTTTAAGACTGTGCATGTATGTGTTTATATTTTAGAAAAGTAATTAGGATTGTCAGGAATGTATTTCTTTGGGTTTATCCTGCTTATATTTTGTAAGCTTCTTGATTCTGTGTGCTTAAATTTCTTGCCTAATTTGGAAAGTTTTCTGGTATTTTTCCCAATATTTTTTCAGTCCTAACCTTTTTCTCTCTTCTTCCAGAACTCAGAAGTGAATTTTAGATATTCTGTTATAATCTCAAGGTCTGTGAGGTGCTCTTGTTTTTTCCAGTCTGTCTTCTTACAGTTAGTCAAATTTGGTCATTTTTACTGTACTGTCTTCAGTCCACTGATCCTTTACACTTTTCTCTCTCTCTCTCTCTCGTTCTCTCTCTCTCACACACACACACACACACAAACACATTCTGTTATGTCACGCCCATCCACTCAGTTTTTTATTCTGGTTATTGTATTTCTTAGTTTAAAAATTTCCATTTGTGTCTTCATCTCTTTTATTTCATTACTAAGGCTTGAAATTTTGCTGAGACATTTTACTTGTTTCAAGCATGCATGAAATATTTCTCATTGAAATATTTTTATCACAGCTACTTTAAAATATTTGTAATATACTTTTAACATCTCTACAATTTCGCTGTTGGCATCTATTGATAGTTCTTTTTATTGAGTTTGATTTCTAATGAAAGTTGGAAATTTTTGTATTACAAGACTCTGCATATTATTTAAATATTTTATTTTAGTGGTGTGCGTGTGTGTGTGTGTGTGTTTTCTGGCACCATTATGGCAGAGGAAGAAATTGTGCCGACTCATTACTGCCAGCTGAAAGCAAAAGCTTAGGATCCCTCAGTCAGGCATAGTGGCACACACCTATAGACACCTATAGGTACTCGGGATACTGAGGCAGAGGGATTATTTGAGCCCAGGGGTTAAGGCTATAGTATGTTGTGACCATGCCTGTGAATATGTAGTATGTTATGACCATGCCTGCACTCCAGCACAGGCAACACAGAAAGACCTCATCTCTAAAAAATAATAAAATGAATAAAGTCTAGAGTCCCCACTCTGCCTCCACTGACTCTTGGGGGTTCAGGTGTTCCAGTTCGATATGTAGTTTTTGCTGAGACCACAATGAGGGTGGGCTTGTTATCACAGAATGTTGGTGAAATTTCTGACTCTGCATCTCTGATACCATCCCTGTTTGCAGGGACAGAGAGAGGGACACCTTGCTACTGCCAGGTGTGTTGGTAATCTATTATCCCTATGTAGTCTCCATGGACACTATGGGGGAGCAGTTATTACTGGCTGGTGGAGATGAAAGTCCCAGATTTCCATTTGACCTTTTTAAACACCATCCTGGTGGGGTTCTTGGGTCCCTCATTAGAGCTTCATCATGGTGGAAGTCTCCCCACTTGGTTTTTGCTGGCATGGGTGTGGAGGGGCCACAGGTCTTCACAGTTTTTACTAGAGTAGACCAATTATGGTCTAAGAAGAGCTAGGCTGTCACTTTCCTGTTTCTCTGTGTTTTTTTCCCCCTCTTTTGTGCATTGACATTTCTGAGTTGCTGTCTTTTTCAGCTCCAATTCTGGGATATCTGAGACAAAAAAGAAACAGTGAATGCTCAACTGCTCAAAAACAGTCAACTGCTGTATTTAGACAGTGAAAAAAGAAACACTGTCCTGTCATTTCTGAGGTCCCAAGGTCTTTAGCTGATCTTTCTTCTTCTCCTGAGTTTTCTGATTCTTTTGATATTTGATTTACATATAACGTCTAGGGTTTTAACTGTACTTATCGGCAAAGATGTGGAAATGTATGTCTATACCATCTTGTTGAAAACAAAACTCTCCTATTTTACATTTCTTAAATGTTTTCATTGGTCTGTTTCCTATGGCAAATCTTGAGTGATTCATATTTACGTTGCTATTTTGATTCCCACTGTATTACACAACTAATTATCCTGGCCAATAGGAAAAGTATTGACATACAAATTTACAGGATGTATATTTGCCCAACTTACTCAACTTGGACAGTTGTAGTAGGATTTCTTTAATTTTTTCAGATATTCTAGGTAGTTCATCACATTTTCTGTTGATAGAGACATTTACTTTTCTTTGTGACCAATCAATAGTCATGCTTTTTATTTTTGTTTTATTTCATTGCAGTGGAGAAACTGCAGCAGAATGTTCAATTGTTTTAGTAATTAAAAAATTGTTCCATTGATTTAATCAAACTTTGTGTCAGTTTCCCATCTCCCTTTTATTCCCCAGTGCACATCAATTAGCAGTCAACTGTTGTATTTAGAAAACCAGGCATCCTAATATTTGCACATGCAATGGAATGTTTTTGGTCCTACATTATTGGTTCTCCGTCCTTCAAGACACACATTCTCAATCACTCTTTTATTCTTGACAACTCTGTAGTCTAGTCCATGAGTCCCCTCTAGTAACTTAAATAGCCTGTTGAGTGTACTCTTTTTTTATTATACAAATTTTACAAACTGGTTTTCATCAGGTTTCTGCAGATGCACCCATCCCCACCCCCAACCAGACCAATATGCTTTCCCTTACTTTGCAGATTCTTTTTATGGAACATGGTTAATCTATCATTGGTATGCTGAAATATATATATACAAGTACATAGATGTGTGTGTATGTGTGTGTAACTGGTGACATTTTATATAAAATAAAATTTTAAAAATGTACTATAATAGCAGCAACATTGAAAATGAGCGTAATAAAACGGGGAGGGTAAGGGTTAAAAATTACCTATTGGGTATAATGTTCAATATTTGAGTGATGGATATGCTAGAAGCCCAATCCCCATCTTTATGCAATGTATTCATGTAACAAACAATAACATGTATTCCCCGAATCTAAAATAAAAAGAAGATGAAGAAGAGAAATACACAGAGTATTCCAGTGTCACCAGTAGTAATTCCTATGGCTTATAGCTCTCTACCCCCTGAGCTAATTGATGAGAAGAGATTTGACCAGATACAGGCACGTGCCCTGAATTTCATTTTAAATTCTGATGAAAAAGGGAAACTTTAGGCTTCTCTCTTCTCACCTGGAGAAAGTACCAGTTTAGCAGGTGGATACCAACTCACTGTAATAGAAACATACATAAAAACATGTATCATGGCTGTTGTACAGAGTTGTCGAGGCTGTTGGGAAGGATTGGTGTTTGTATCACAGCCCAGAAGCTTGTAGAGCACTAGTGTTTCCATGCCAGACGCCTCAGCCTTAGCAAATTGGACCTTCATGCCCTCTCAGTGGTGAAAATCAGCAGCAAGCAAGAGAGGTGGAAGGCCGTGCCAGAGGCTTGCCTGGAGTGTGTGTGGGGTTGAAGAGGGGATTGAGACTTAGCTAGGCCTTTCAAGTTGGAACTCTAGGTAGAATAGTACAGTTATTAAAAACATGGCCTCTGGAACCCAGATTGAAACCACATTGCCTGTGTGTGACTCATGCTTTTTCTGTGTGATTTCTGGCAGGCTAACTAACCTCCTAGCTTTAACTTCTCATCTGTAAAAGTAGATAGAGATCCTGTAGGGATTAAATGAATTACTCTCTGGAAAGCATGTACAATAGTATCTAGGCATGTTCAGCAGTTACAGGCATTGACTCTCATTTCTGTGGCATCAGGGCTACCTGACCTAAGGAAATTTTGAACTTTCCCAGGTAATCAGTTTATTTGCATCTTTTCTTTCCATTTCAATTTATGCTTTTCAGGAGACTCGAGCTCATTTTGCTCTCCTCCCTTTCCCTCTCTCCCTGCTCAGACTCCTCATTTTTCCATCCATGCATCCTGCCAATGTTATTTCCTCAATCAGTCTCCCCTCTCTTTACCTTCTGCCATTGCTCTACTTAAGAGTCATCCTTGGTCATCTGAATTACTCCTGTCACTTTCTTTAATCCCGTCTTGTTCAAATGTTCAAATCCTTCGTCCACTGAGCTGCAATTCTGACAGAACCCTCCCCCTTTAAATCTTTTCACTGGGTCCCCATCAGCTCTGTGATAAAGTCCACACTCCTTTACACAGCACACAAGGCTCGACTGGCTTCTATCTCCTCTCACCTGACTTGTCTCACTCTCTGTGTCCCAGCAACACTGAGATGCTTGTAGTTCCTTGCAAATACCGGACTGTCTTTTGCATCTATATTTTTCTCAGGCATCAGTGGCAAAAATAAAATAGATTGTTTGTGTGTGTTCATAGACAAGGATATGTATATAGAATTAAGTTGAGGGTACTTTCTTTTTTATTATACTTTAAGTTCTGGGATACATGTGCAGAAAGTGCAGTTTTGTTACATAGGTATACATGTGCCATGGTGGTTTGCTGCACCCATCAACCTGTCACCTACATTAGTTATTTCTCCTAATGTTACCCCTCCTCTAGCCCCTCAACTCCCGACAGGCCCCAGTGTGTGATGTCCTATGTCCGTGTGTTCTCATTGTTCAACTCCCACTTATGAGTGAGAACATGAGGTGTTTGGTCATCTGTTCTTGTGATAATTTTCTGAGAATGATGGTTTCCAGCATCGTCCACGTCCCTGCAAAGGACATGAACTCATCCTTTTTTATGGCTACATAGTATTCCACGGTGTGTCTGTGCCACATTTTCTTTGTCCAATCTGTCGTTGATGGGCATTTGGGTTGGCTCCAAGTCTTTGATATTGTGAATAGTGCTGCAATAAACATATGTGTGCATGTGTCTTTATAGTAGCATGATTTATAATCCTTTGGGTATATACCAAGTAATGGGATTGCTGGGTCAAGTGGTATTTCTAGTTCTAAATCCTTGAAGATTCACCACACTGTCTTCCACAATGGTTGAACTAATTCACACTCCCACCAACAGCATAAAAGCGTTCTTATATCTCCACATCCTCTCCAGCACCTGTTGTTTCCTGACATTTTATTGATTGCCATTTTAACTGGCATGAGATGGTATCTCATTTTGGTTTTGATTTGCATTTCTCTAATGATTGGTGATGTTGAACATTTTTTCATGTTTGTTGGCTGCATAAATATCTTCTTTTGAGATGTGTCTGTTCATATACTTTGCCCACATTTTGATGGGGTTGTTTTTTCTTGTAAATCTGTTTAAGTTCTTTGTAGCTTCTGGATATTAGCCCTGTGTCAGATGGATAGATTGCAAAAATGTTCTCTCATTCTGTAGGTTGCCTGTTCACTCTGATGATAGTTTATTTTGCTGTGCAGATGCTCTTTAGTTTAATTAAATCCCATTTGTCCATTTTGGCCTTTGTTGTCATTGCTTTTGGTGTTTTAGACATGAAGTCTTTGCCCATGGCTACGTCCTGAATGGTATTGCCTAGGTTTTTTTCTAGGATTTTTACGGTCCTAGATCTTACATTTAAGTCTTTGATCCATCTTGAGTTGATTTTTGTGTAAGGTGTAAGGAAGGAGTCCAGTTTCTGTTTTCCGCATATGGCTAGCCAGTTTTCCCAGCAACATTTATTAAACAGGGAATCATTCCCCCATTGCTTGTTTTTGTCAGGTTTGTCAAATATCAGATGGTTGAAGATGTGGTGTGTTATTTCTGAGGGCTCTGTTCTGTTCCATCGGTCTATATATCTGTTTTGGTACTAGTGCCATGCTGTTTTTGTTACTATAGCCTTATTATATAGTTTGAAGTCAGGTAGTGTGATGCCTCCAGCTTTGTTCTTCTTGCCCAGGATTGTTTTGGCTATGTGGGCTCTTTTTTGGTTCATATGAAGTTTAAAGTAGTTTTTTTCCAATTCTGTGAAGAAAGTCAGTGGTAGCTTGATGGGGATAGCATTGAATCTATAAATTATTTTGGGCAGTATGGCCATTTTCATGATATAGATTATTCCCATCCATGAACATGGCATTTTTTTTATTCATTTGTGTCCTCTCTTATTTCCTTGAGTAGTGGTTTGTAGTTCTCCTGGAAGAGGTCCTTAAGAAGTGACCAAATGAAGCATCATCCTCTCCAGAGTACTCAAATCACAGTGTCCCAGCTGGGTTAGTTGGCTCAGCTTGTGGTTCACGAATCTTTGTTTATATCATTGGACTCTAATTATGCCAGACTGAACAATTTTACATCATGGGCTTTCCTATACTTTATGCAAGGTCTAGAGTAGACCTTCACTTAGGAGTTAAGCAATAAATGAAACTCAAATGAATAAAGAATCTTAGCCACAACAATGACCAGAATGATATTAGGATACCTCCTTATCCATGAAATACCCATTTGTTTTTCTTTATTTTCTATTTTAATTTCCCAACTCAAAAAAGGAGATTTACTTTTATTCTATAATTTCCCTACCAAGACTTTCTTATGTATTGATTGTTCAAAAATAAGCTATTGATATTTAGCATATGAACAAATGTTCCCACTTCATCAATGTGTTGAATGAAAATGATGTACATGGCATAAAATAGGTTACATTTTAAAATACTGAAGGCTTAAGGAGAAATCCTATTACAAATCATAGGAAGATATTTGAATTTATACATGATTAGAAAAATGAACATGTAAATGTAATGAGATATTATTTTACTCTAGATAGTTTGACAAAAATTACAGTGCTGGATACTGCCATATGTTGGCAGGTATATAGGGACATAGAACCCTCGTGCATGCTCGGTGATCATAAAGTCTAATGCATCCATTCAGAGCATAATCAGGTTATGTATTTTACTCAAAGTAGATGACTTCTGGATATATATATCTCTATATATATCTTTCTCTATATTCTATCTATATTCTATAGAGATGAATATTTTAATGAATATGGATAGGGATATTTAATGCACCTTTATTTTTGACAGCAGAAATTTGGAGGTCATCTAGGGGTCCATGTGGAGGATGTGCCCAATATAATAACATGCCGTAAGCAATAAAGTCTGTGCACAGCCCCCACTGTGGTTAGAGCTAAAAGTCAAAGTGCCGGGTGAAAAAGGTAATAAGCAGAATGACATCTATAGTCCAATATCATTTATATACCTCTCTGTGCCTCATTTTCCTCATTCATGAAACTTGGAAAACAACAGTGCCTATCTTACAGGATTGTTGTGAGAATTACATGAGTCGATGTATGAAAGGCACTTGGTAAATGCCTGGGATATAGTAAGTGATCCATAATACTTGTTATTATGTATCTTATTTTTTATTATATAAATTAGCAATATATGCAAACAAAATGCCATTCAACGTTTAACATAATTACATGCTAATAACAAGGTACACATCAAAACCTTCAGATTTATTCCTAGTGGGAAATATAGGTAAAAAGAAATAAAGATACTTATAACAAGAGAAAGTTATGTGTCATGAATCAAGGAGTATGATTAAGTCAATAGTCTGCATCTGAGTTCCCTAAAAAGGTTAAAATAAGAAATCTCTAAAATAGTTGCTTCTTTGGAGCATGCAGGTTAAGATGACATCAGTTGCAAATTAAATAATGCCAAAGTAACAGTGCCTTAATCAATAGGAAGTTTTATTGTCTCTCAAAATAGATGTTTGCAGGAGGTAGTCCCAGGGTCTGTTAGGCTCTCAAGGATCTCACCCTTCTTCTCCTAGTCTTCAAAACCCTGACTTTCATACCATGACTTTGCTGTGGTATTCACAATAGATGCCATATCTTGGAATCTAAATGGTACGGAAAGGAGAAGCCTCGCTTAGCACATCTCTCTCTTTTATTTAAGAGAAAAAAATTGCAAGAATGTCCCCCACCAGCAGCCATAATATCACCACAAGTCAAACCCATTAGTCATGATGGATTAGTGGATTATGGCACTGATATATGGAAAGGGAAATCAAATCTCTGACATCAGAAGCCCCTCTGATGGAAGGATACCTCTTCCTACAAGGCAGAAGGGATTGGAAGTGGTTCCTGGATAGTTCACCAAGAGTGTCTAACATGAGAAAATGTGGAGTGTATAAAAAATGCGTTGACCTCATACTATCTGAGTTTAAATCACCACCTTACCACTTCTAGGCCTTCAACCTTAGAGAAATGATTTAACCTTGGTGTGCCTCACTTTCCCTATAGCCAAATAATAATAATAACAGTATTTACTTCATATGCATACACTAAATAAATATTAGCTATAATTACTATTTCTTAATAATTATTTAAGTGACCAAAGGATTTGCAGTCTTCAGGATCTCCATTAGCATCCCGGAATTGTTGCTTGCTTGCAGTGGTTATCCTTTTGCATTACTGCTTTCACATGGGAGTGATTTTGCCCCTTAGGAGATATCTGGAAATGTTTAGAGTTTTTGTTTGTTTGTCTCCACAATTGTTTGGAGTGGGGGTATATATACCTTGTGCCTATAGTAGCATGAAAAGGCCAGGAATACTAATTAATATCCTACAATGCACAGGATAGATCCCCACAACAAAGATAGCCCCCTACAACAAAAAGTTAGTCCAAAATGTTAATAGTGTCAAATAGAGAAAGCCTTTTATATATGTAACTAAGACTCAAAGAGGTCAAAACTGTACATTTTAAAACACTCGTATCAAGCACCATTTCATCCACAAAATGGAGATAATGATTTCTTCATATAGTATTGTTGAAAAGACGAAAAACTCAGCGTGTATACAACATGGCAGGTACAGAGGGAGCAAACTGTTGACATCACCTTAGCTCCATTTCTTCAACTCTAAAATGTAATAATAATGCTTCCTTGTAATGTTGCTGTAAGGATTAAATAAAATTTGCTTAAGTTTCCCAGTACACAGTAGATGACGTATAAGTTGCATTCTTTCTTCCCTTCTCATTAATCTTCAAAAGATAGAACTTTGATCCTTTCAGGTGATTAGGTAATGAAGGAGCTACTGAGAAAAAAAAATATATATATATATACACACACACACGCATATATATATACACACACACGCATATATATATATATATATATATATATATATATATATATATATGCAACTTCTAACAAAGCTTGGCTCCCCAGAGTTGGGAAGTTCTTTCATACAATTACCACACAGTATCTCTCATGAATTGCATTAGACCAACCAGGCTATAGTAAAAATTTGTACATCCAGTTCCAGAGTTACAAGCATGAATTACGAGAAGAAAAAACAGTACTTATCCTTTTTTCCATTTGATTTTTACAAGGTCATTACTTCTTTAATGGCATTTAAGACAATTTGTAGCATGGAAGTTTCACAAGCTTACTGGTCAACTCATTGTAAACACCATTGTGCATATTTACTATAAAACCCCGCATTATTTATGTAATGAGCCTTGGTGATAAAACAGCAACCAATGACTCATTTTTTTTTGTATTACTTCATGCAGTGCACTTCTGAAGTTTGAAATATGGAAAGCATCTTCTTTCAAAAGGAAATATCACCAAGAAGAAAGGCACCATCAGTGTGTAGCCTGAAACCAGATGAGATCCGAGGCTAATAAAAGCTCTGAAGCCTGACCTTGCAGACGTCCCTACACCTTGCACAGCATTCAACCCAGATAAGGCATAATAGCCAACATAAACCATGCTCAAATCCCGTTACCTCTTACAGATTTCAAAATTGCCAGCTAATAAAATGGAAGAGAACCTGTGCATCCACATGTAGGAAATAAAGATAAAAATTGGGTGAAAAATATAGTGGTTAGCATTGGGAGGAGGGGATAGGGGATGGGAGACTCAGGACAAAACACTGGACACCAGCAGTAAAATGGAAGAGAAAAGCTCACTGCGGCCATTCTAATTACCATGGAATCAAGCCAATAGGAGTAATGAAAGCAGCCTGGGCTTTTAGTGTTTCGTCTTTTTCTGTTTGCACTATGTTTTCTTTGCTTTTTATCTTCTGTAAGGATTATAAAGCCAGGCATCCAGTAAAATAAGAAACATGGAAAACACAGTGAAGTTCCTGGCTCATACTAATTGACAAAATAAATATTAATGGAGTTCTTCTTCCTGTTTGGTATTATCTCCTGTGTTAGAGAATTTGCAGATACTGCGGCTATCATCTCCACTAAATAATTAGGCATACTTTTCCCTTAGGGATTTTGTTGTTGTTTTGTGATTTGTTTTACTCATTGTTCTGCTTTTTAACACTTGAGTTAAATGACAGACTGAGAAATTTGAAAAGCTGTTTTTATTGTATGCTAGCCTATTTCTTGGCTAAACATTTCTTTGTGATGTGTCAAATTTCCTCAACATTCTGATTATACTCCTTTCAAATTTTTTCAGGTGGTTCGGATTTTCTTAAGAGACAAGTTCAGAAGCAAAAGTAGGATGGTATGGGTAGCCTCAAGCTCACTTTGTAAATTTAATGTGCAGTCCCATCTCTTGGAGGTTTTTTGTTGTTGTTTATTTGTTTGTTTGTTTTGAGACGGAGTCCCGCTTTGTCGCCCAGGCCGGAGAGCAGTGGTGCGATCTCGGCTCACTGCAAGCTCCGCCTCCTGGATTCACGCCATTCTCCTGCCTCAGCCTCCTGAGTAGCTGGGACTGCAGGCGCCCGCCACCACGCCCGGCTAATTTTTGTATTTTTAGCAGAGACGCCGTTTCACTGTGTTAGCCAGGATGGTCTCAATCTCCTGACCTCGTGATCCGCCCGAGGTCTTCTAAGGTTCAGATTCTGGTTCTGCAGGTAGGAGGAGGCCCTAGATTCTTTGCTTCTATCAAAATTTTTGTCATGCCAAAGCTACTGGTTAGTCAGCAACTCTGAGTAGCAAGGATCTAAAAATGCAGAATAGAACATGTTATTAAATTCATTATTCTGGGTATTATTCATCTGTCAATGCAGTTTAACACATGATTGTGTTTATTTGCTCAAAACAAACCCATCACCTTTCCTAGACTGAGAGGACAACTGGCTCCATGTCCTGTTGTTAGGAATATAAACCTTTCTGCACAAATATCTAGATCTTGCCGCCTTTCACTGCAGAAGACAATCCTTGAACCTTTTGCCGGTAGTTTGTGGCCCCCCATGTAACTGTTTCCCTTGCCATTGGGTCAATTAGTTTTTATTTTAAACCTAAGTTCACTGTCTTTCTGCACCGACCTGCTATCTCTAAGCAATGAGAATAGCATGCAGTGAGGTGCCCTAGAAAGAAACTTAGAAATTACTTGTATTAGTTCGTTTTTGCATTGCTATGAATACCTGAGATTGGGTAACTTATAAAGAAAAGAGGCTTGATTGGCTCACGATTCCACAGGCTGTACAGGAAACATGATGCTGGCTCTGCTTAGCTTCTGTGGAGGCCTCAGGAAGTTCAGAATCATGTTGGAAGGCAAAGGGGGAGCCAGCACTTCACATGACCATCAAAGGGAAGAAGAAAGAGAAGGGGAAAGGCTACACATTTTTAAACAACCATATTTTATGAGAACTCACTCACTATCCTGAGAATAGCACCAAAGTTTATGTTGCTAAATCATTCAGGAGAAAAAATTCCCATGATTAAATCACCTCTTACCAGGCTCCACCTCCCACTAGAGAATTAGGGATTACAATTTGACACGAGATTTAAGCTGGGACACAGACCCAAACCATATCGCTTGTTTTCTTCAACACTCTATACCTTGTCAATGAATGTATTGCCAAGACTGGATGATGATATCTCCTAAATAACTTGAGGTATTATACATGCTACAGATCTTAGTTTAAACATTGCTTTCCCCAGGAAGCCTTCCATTTCTTTCCTACACACACACGTCTGTAACCACATCTATGCCCAACGAGTTCGCTCCTGTGCTCAATTCCTTCCATACTTCTCCACTTTTAATCTTAGCATCTTTATGATTATAGAGGCTTTTATGTTTTATTTCCCATTATTACCCCTAAGCCCAGTAGCGAGAACAGAGAAAAGGCCTAACAAGAATCTGTCAAATGTTTAATAAATATTGAAGAAAACCCTGTGCTTGATTTAGCACTGTCTGCCTGACTGTCTGCATCTAGGTGAGTTGCACTGATATGAATTTGGAATGAAGCCCTACTTTAGTTGATAATCATTATAACTTTAGTTTGCAATTCGAAATTCTTTTTATATAAGTGGAGATTATTAGAAATGACTTTAGTTAATATGCAAAATCGTTTTTGAAATGGTGCTTTATCCTGAACAGTGTTAGTAGACAGCATTCATACACAACTTGTTTCACTTATTCCTAACTACAAAAATGAAACAATAATCCACAGCTCAGCATGTTCTAGACTTAAAAAGATTGCACTGATGCCCAGATTTTACTGACAGATGGAGGATGACCTACATCACTCTGGAACCCCTTTATATTCATTCTCACAAAAAAATGCTGTACTTAATGCTAGCACTGGCTCTCACCAGGATAGTCTTGGGCAGACTGGACAGTTGGTCACAACACACAATGTTGGCTGAATCTGAGATCTAGCATCTTCTTTTCTTTTTCTTTTTTTCTTTTTTTTCTTTTATTATTATACTTTAAGTTCTAGGGTACATGTGCATAATGTGCAGGTTTGTTACATATGTATACTTGTGCCATGTTGGTGTGCTGCACCCATCAACTCGTCAGCACCCATCAACTCATCATTTACATCAGGTATAACTCCCAATGCAATCCCTTCCCCGTCCCCCTCCCAATGATAGGCCCCGGTGTGTGATGTTCCCCTTCCTGAGTCCAAGTGATCTCATTGTTCAGTTCCCACCTATGAGTGAGAACATGTGGTGTTTGGTTTTCTGTTCTTGAGATAGTTTGCTGAGAATGATGGTTTCCAGCTGCATCCATGTCCCTACAAAGGACACAAGCTCATCCTTTTTTATGGCTGCATAGTATTCCATGGTGTATCTGTGCCACATTTTCTTAATCCAATCTGTCACTGATGGACATTTGGGTTGATTCCAAGTCTTTGCTATTGTGAATAGTGCGCAATAAACATACGTGTGCATGTGTCTTTATCGCAGCATGATTTATAATCCTTTGGGTATATACCCAGTAATGGGATGGCTGGGTCATATGGTACTTCTAGTTCTAGATCCTTGAGGAATCACCATACTGTTTTCCATAATAGTTGAACTAGTTTACAATCCCACCAACAGTGTAAAAGTGTTCCTATTTCTCCACATCCTCTCCAGCACCTGTTGTTTCCTGACTTTTTAATGATTGCCATTCTAACTGGTGTGAGATGGTATCTCATTGTGGTTTTGATTTGCATTTCTCTGATGACCAGTGATGATGAGCATTTTTTCATGTGTCTGTTGGCTGTATGAATGTCTTCTTTTGAGAAATGTCTGTTCATATCCTTTGCCCACTTTTTGATGGGGTTGTTTGTTTTTTTCTTGTAAATTTGTTTGAGTTCTTTGTAGGTTCTGGATATTAGCCCTTTGTCAGATGAGTAGATTGCAAAAATTTTTTCCCATTCTGTAGGTTGCCCGTTCACTCTGATGGTAGTATCTTTTGCTGTGCAGAAGCTCTTTAGTTTAATTAGATCTCATTTGTCAATTTTGGCTTTTGTTGCTGTTGTTTTTAGTGTTTTAGACATGAAGTCCTTGCCCATGCCTATGTCCTGAATGGTATTACCTACGTTTTCTTCTAGGGTTTTTATGGTATTACATCTAATATTTAAGTCTCTAATCCATCTTGAATTAATTTTCGTATAAGGAGTAAGGAAAGGATCCAGTTTCAGCTTTCTACTTATGGCTAGCCAATTTTCCCAGCACCATTTATTAAATAGGGAATCCTTTCCCCATTTCTTGTTTCTCTCAGGTTTGTCAAAGATCAGATGGCTGTAGATGTGTGGTATTATTTCTGAGGACTCTGTTCTGTTCCATTGGTCTATATCTCTGTTTTGGTACCAGTACCATGCTGTTTTGGTTACTGTAGCCTTGTAGTATAGTTTGAAGTCAGGTAGCGTGATGCCTCCAGCTTTGTTCTTTTGACTTAGGATTGTCTTGGCAATGCAGGCTCTTTTTCGGTTCCATATGAACTTTAAAGCAGTTTTTTCCAATTCTGTGAAGAAACTCATTGGTAGCTTGATGAGGATGGCATTGAATCTATAAACTACCTTGGGCAGTATCGCCATTTTCACAATATTGATTCTTCCTATCCATGAGCATGGTATGTTCTTCCATTTGTTTGTGTCCTCTTTTATTTCACTGAGCAGTGGTTTGTAGTTCTCCTTGAAGAGGTCCTTTACATCCCTTGTAAGTTGGATTCCTAGGTATTTTATTCTCTTTGAAGCAATTGTGAATGGAAGTTCATTCATGATTTGGCTCTCTGTTTGTTTGTTACTGGTGTATAAGAATGCTTGTGATTTTTGCATATTGATTTTGTATCCTGAGACTTTGCTAAAGTTGCTTATCAGCTTTAGGAGATTTTGGGCTGAGACAATGGGGTTTTCTAAATATGCAATCATGTCATCTGTAAACAGGGAAAATTTGACTTCTTCTTTTCCTAACTGAATACCCTTGATTTCTTTCTCTTGCCTGATTGCCCTAGCCAGAACTTCCAACGCTATGTTGAATAGGAGTGGTGAGAGAGGGCATCCCTGTCTTGTGCCAGTTTTCAAAGGGAATTTTTCCAGTTTTTGCCCATTCAGTATGATATTGGCTGTGGGTTTGCCATAAATAGCTCTTATTATTTTGAGATACATTCCATCAATACCGAATTTATTGAGCGTTTTTAGCATGAAGGGCTGTTGAATTTTGTCAAAGGCCTTTTCTGCATCTATTGAGATAATCATGTGGTTTTTGTCTTTGGTTCTGTTTATATGCTGGATTACATTTATTGATTTGCGTATGTTGAACCAGCCTTGCATCCCAGGGATGAAGCCCACTTGATCATGGTGGATAAGCTTTTGGATGTGCTGCTGGATCTGGTTTGCCAGTATTTTACTGAGGATTTTTGCATCAATGTTGATCAGGGATATTGGTCTAAAATTCTCTTTTTGTTGTGTCTCTGCCAGGCTTTGGTATCAGGATGATGTTGGCCTCATAAAATGAGTTAGGGAGGATTCCCTCTTTTTCTATTGATTGGAATAGTTTCAGATGGAATAGTACCAGCTCCTCATTGTACCTCTGGTAGAATTCAACTGTGAATCCATCTGGTCCTGGACTTTTTTTGGTTGGTAGGCTATTAATTATTGTCTCAATTTCAGAGCCTGCTATTGGTCTCTTCAGGGATTCAGCTTCTTCCTGGTTTAGTCATGGGAGAGTGTAAGTGTCCAAGAAATTATCCATTTCTTCTAGATTTTCTAGTTTATTGGCATAGAGGTGTTTATAGTATTCTCTGATGGTAGTTTGTATTTCTGTGGAGTCGGTGGTGATATCCCCTTTATCATTTTTTATTGCGTCTATTTGATTCTTCTCTCTTTTCTTCTTTATTAGTCTTGCTAGTGGTCTATCAATTTTCTTGATCTTTTCAAAAAACCAACTCCTGGATTCATTGATTTTTTTGGAGGATTTTTTGTGTCTCTATCTCCTTCAGTTCTGCTCTGATCTTAGTTATTTCGTGCCTTCTGCTGGTTTTGAAAGTGTTTGCTCTTACTTCTCTAGTTCTTATAATTTTGATATTAGAGTGTCAATTTTAGATCTTTCCAGCTTTCTCTTGTGGGCATTTAGTGCTATAAATTTCCCTCTACACACTGCTTTAAATGTGTCCCAGAGATTCTGGTATGTTGTATCTTTGTTCTCATTGGTTTCAAAGAACATCTTTATTTCTGCCTTCATTTCGTTATGTACCCAGTAGTCATTCAGGAGCAGGTTATTCAGTTTCCATGTAGTTGAGCAGTTTTGATTGAGTTTCTTAGTCCTGAGTTCTAGTTTCATTGCACTGTGGTCTGAGAGACAGTGTATTATAATTTCTGTTCTTTTACATTTGCTGAGGAGTGCTTTACTTCCAATTATGTGGTCAATTTTGAAATAAGTGTGATGTGGTGCTGAGAAGAATGTATATTCTGTTGATTTGGGGTGGAGAGTTCTGTAGATGTCTATTAGGTCTGCTTGCTGCAGAGATGAGTTCAATTCCTGGATATCCTTGTTAATTTCTGTCTCGTTGATCTGTCTAATGTTGACAGTGGAGTGTTGAAGTCTCCCATTATTATTGTATGAGAGTCTAAGTCTCTTTGTAAGTGTCTAAGGACTTGCTTTATGAATCTGGGTGCTCCTGTATTGGGTGCATATATATTTAGGATAGTTAGCTCTTCCTGTTGAATTGATCCCTTTACCATTATGTAATGGCCTTCTTTGTCTCTTTTGATCTTTGATGGTTTAAAGTCTGTTTTATCAGAGACTAG